>NW_026887151.1:0-115146 GCF_032173495.1 Musca vetustissima | reverse complement strand
GAGACATACCCAATAAGAACCCAATGTAGCAAAGTACAGCGAATTCGGTTGAAAAACGCGGGGCTATCCGAAAAAGTGGACATATATTCATAATTTTCCAAAATATTGAAAGTGGACCTATATTTATAATTTTTTGGGGAGACATTTAGTACCCAATAAGAACCCAATGTAGCAAATTTCAGCGAATTCGGTTGAAAAACGCGCCGAAGAACCCCAAAATACCGAAAATTGAGGGATACCGTTATATGGGGTGTACCAGAAAAAATTGACCTATATTTATAATTTTTAGTAGGGAGATTTGGTACCCAATAAGAACTCAAAGTACCAAATTTCGGTTGAAAAACACGCTCAAGAACCCCAAAATACCGAAATTTGGGGGGTACCCTTATATGAGAGCTATGCCTAAACGTGGACCGATATAGCCCATCTTCGAACTTGACCTGCCTGCAGACAAAAGACGACTCTATGCTAAATTTTGAGGCTCTATCTCAATTCGTTTAGACGCTAGAGTGATTACAACAGACAGACAGACGGACATGACTAAATCGTCATAGAATTTTACGCTGATTAAGAATATATATACTTTATAGGGTCGGAAATGATTATTTCGATGCGTTACAAACGGAAAAACAAAACTAATATACCCTCCATACTATGGTGGATGGTATAAAAAAATTCATATAGGTTCGGTAAAATATTACGATGTGCAGTCAATGAACAACGGGCACTCCATATAGGTTTTTCGAATCGTTAATATTTCAACATTTTGTGGAAGAGGTACCAGAAGGAGTGGACCTCTTCGAACTAGAATTATTACAATATGCAATATATGGACCCAATCGTGCCAACAGCCTGAAGTGTAAAACTTGCATTAAAAGGATAGGGTTTAAAGACTTCAGGTCTACTAAATATTTATACCTTCCAATATTCGATTGCCAATATTTATTACAAAAAAATATTTAAAAAATCTACGCCTTATAGGGTTCTTAGAAAAAAAAATTTTCAAAAATCTACGCCTTATAGGGTTCTCAGAAAAAAATTATTTCAAAAATCTACGCCTTTAAGTGTTAATAAAAAATATTATTTAAAAAATCAATGCATTATGGGGTTCTCGGAATCCTTGTAGGATTCTCGGAAAAAAATATTTAAAAAATCTACGCCTTGTAAAATTCTCGGAAAAAAATATTTAAAAAATCTACGCCTTGTAAAATTCTCGGAAAAAAATATTTAAAAAAATCTACGCCTTGTAGGATTCTCGGAAAAAATTATTTAAAAAATCCACGCCTTGTAGGATTCTCGGAAAAAATATTTAAAAAAATCTACGCCTTGTAGGATTCTCGGAAAAAATTATTTAAAAAAATCTACGCCTTGTAGGATTCTCGGAAAAAATTATTTAAAAAATCTACGCCTTATAGGGATTTGATTATTTCGCCATAAACCTTTTTTGGGGTCTATTCAAATTGTGCGTGATTCAGCCAGAACAAACCCTTTTTACCCTTAGATGTTTATACAATATCGAATGTATGCTAGTGGATGAAATTCCCAAGGAATTCTTATCGAAGTACCCCAATAAATTCGATATGGATTGATTGAAGTCGGTTCATATATAAGAGGGTTCACCAGAATCATTAGAAATGATTTTTATTAATCTTGGTTTTAATCGGAATGTATATTACTATAGGTTACTAAAAATCTTAATAGCACCTCTTGTGTATACCAAAAGTAATGTAAAGTATCATATAGTCGGCCCTGTCCAACATTGGCGTTTTCCTAACTGGTTTATTTCAAAAGGAAAAAATAAGGCTTTAAATTTAAAACATTTTATTGGTTATAATTTACATCAGCGACTTACAAAATATATGTATGTAAATATGTCTTCTTCCAACAAATTGAGGAATGAGACCTAAGAAAAAAGATGAACAAATAAATAACGAATTTTCCCTTATTATACATTTTCATAAGCAATAGACCTTTTTTGTTTGGCCTTTTTTTGCTTGTCCGAACAATAACCATAACTTCCTTGCCATCCTTTCTTTGGCCAATAAGAACAGAGCTTATCACAAAAAAGGGACTTCTGACTGGCATAAAAAAGTACTACCAATTTCCATTCTTATTTTTTGTTTCGTTCCGCTTTCTCTTCTTTCTCAAAATTCTCATTAAAATTGCACAAGATTTTGCTGTTGTTATTTTTGCTGTGGTGCTGCCTTATTAACAACAAGCAATGAATAACAACAAATAAACAATAGAGGCAAATAATAAAAAAAGGAGCACGAAGGAGCAAAAAAAAACGAATTACGGACATAACAATAAAATCTGGACTTATTAAAAACAAAAACAAGGCAAAACAATATGCAACATGAAATTGCTGAATAATTTAAAATGTGCTGCTGTTTTTCGTTTTTTTCTTCAATAAGGGCACAGCAATGAATAATCCCAACAATTGTGAAGAGGATGAAAAGTGTTTCTTGGCTATATTTCAAAACTTTGTTTTAAATTTTTATGGATTTTGTTTTATCTTCGATATAATTAATTTATTTTTAAAACTTGGTAAGTATTTTGTATAGTGAAAAGCCGAACGAAGTCGCAGTAGGTTGGCAATGTTGCAAGTTGTAGGTTATATATTATTGACATAAAATAAAATTAAATTCCACTATATCCAACTTCGTCATTTGGGGACGTATGATCATAATTCTTATCTTCTTTAATAGTCAGGAGGGGTATCGATGAAGGAACGCCAAATTCTGCTGATTCAAAGAATAGAACAGTCGGAATGAGGGCTGCGGAATCGGAGTTACAATTTGACAATTTTGCTTTTGTGGTCTGTCCATTATAGGATGCAATCGAAATACTGGTCGCAAATAGTGTTCTGACCAAAGACAACACCTGGTGACAAGCCACAACAACGTCCCAAATACCACGAAATTGCACACAATAAAGAAGACCTGGGTTGGGTTGGGTAAAAATAGCTCGACTTTACCACCCTGGTTAGAAAACCTAACGAACTAATCGTTTGCATTTTACCCTGTTATCGAAGCTCGGGCAAATACAAAGACACAAAATGTGAATATAACATATAATTCACACATAAAGAACTTTTTAGAAACTTAACCATTAGATAAATAACCATCTGCTACTAGAGGATTTCAATGCCGATCAAGAGTTCCCATGATAATGACTAAACTTAACCTCGACCATACGGAAATCATAAGCAACTTGGCAATAAGGAATTTCAATACCTATCATGAGTTGATGCCTTCCGCCCTAGTTAATCGCCACAGTGTTACAGCGATTATTTTTGTTTACAAGGATAATGGGAGATTGACGAACAACCTGTAATTTCAGAACACCTCCATCATTTGCAAAGACCGCTGTAATTTCCCGATCCAAGTACGAAAAGCATTTAGGGAGTTGTGCAATCGCCACTTCAAAGAGCTCCGATACTCGGGTATCTGAGAGGAGTTTCCTACGATACGATTTTACCGCTAAATAGCTGGGTAAATTTAGGTACCCCCAAATTTCCAGTATTTCAGGGTTCTTGAGCGCGTTTTTCAACCGAATTCGCTGAAATTTGGTAAAATGGGTTCTTTTTGGATACCAAATTTCTCCACAAAAAATTATAAATAAGGTCCACTTTTTCTGGTAGCTCCCATAGGACGGTACCACTCAATTTTCAGTACACTTCAATTTTCAATGGCTGTAATTTGGTACTTTGAGTTCTTATTGGGTATCAAATCTCTTCACAAAAAATTATAAATATATGTCCATTTTTTCGGGTAGCCCTCATATAAGGGTACCCCCAATTTTCGGTATTTTGGGGTTCTTGAGTCCGTTTTTCAACCGAATTCGCTGAAAATTAGTACTTTGAGTTCTTATTGCGTAGCAAATCTCTCCACTAAAAATTATAAATATAGGACCATTTTTTCGGGTAGCCCCCATATAAGGGTACCCTCCAGTTTTCGGTATTTTTGGGGTTCTTGAGCACTTTTTTCAACCGAATTCGCTGTAATTTGGTATTTTGTAGTCGTATATTGTAACAATTCTTCCTACCAAAAATTATTAATATTCACCCCCTTTTAGGGGTGGTCCCCTTATAACCCCCTTTTTATACCCTCCACCATAGTATGGAGGGTATATTAATTTTGTTTTTCCGTTTGTAACTCATCGAAATAATCATTTCCGACCCTATAAAGTATATATATTCTTGATCAGCGTAAAATTCTAAGACGATCTAAGCATGTCCGTCTGTCCGTCTTTCCGTCCGTCTGTTGTAATCACTCTAGCGTCTAAACGAGTTGAGATAGATCGCCAAAATTTTGCACAGAGTCGTCTTTTGTCTGCAGGCAGGTCAAGTTCGAAGATGGGGTATATCGGTCCACGTTTAGGCATAGCTCCCATATAAGGGTACCCCCCAATTTTCGGTATTTTGGGGTTCTTGAGCGCGTTTTTCAACCGAAGTCGCTGAAATTTGGTATATTGAGTTCCTATTGCGTACCCAATTTCTCCACAAAAAATTATACATATAGGTCCATTTTTTCTTGTAGCCCCCATATAACGGTACGCTTTAATTTTCAGTATTTTGGGGGTTTTGATCCTAGTTTTCAACCGAATTGGCTGTAATTTAGTGCTTTGTGTTCTTAATAGGTCCCAAATCTCTCCACAAAAAATTATGAATATAGGTCCATTTTTTCGGATAGCCCCCATATAAGGGTACCCCCAATTTTCGGTATTTTGGGGTTCTTGAGCGCGTTTTTCAACCGAATTTGCTGCAAATTGGTATTTTGTAGTCGTATATGGTACCAAATTTCCCTACCAATAATATTCGCCCCCATTTTGGGGTAGTCCTCATATAACCCTCTTTTTTATATTAAAATGGTTATCTGATTTGTTCCGCGTTTTGAGTTTGGTTCTAAGTCTCTGATGTAATCATTTCACCTGTGGAGGATATCGAGATAAACAAGTAGAACGTAAGGTTCGATAATGAACTATAACCCGCATTTAGACCTAGCCCCTGTATGGAGGTTCCAGAAGAAGTGGACCGATATTCCCCATTTTCGAATTTGAAATAAGATTGGAAGAAATTATAAGATTGACAAAGTTTGGATGAAATCTATTTTTTTTGAAACGGATTTGGTCCAAAGAAACATGGGGTCTAGAACCAATATTTCGATTAGTCACATTTTCACAGTGTTAAAGTGTATACACCCTCAATAGCGATAAATCTGAAGGTATAATTATCCATTAAAATTTTCTGAATTTCTTATTTTTGTTTACATAATTTCTTTTTAGAAATGTCGGTATAGGTCCACTTTTTGGTATGTTCCCTATATTTTCATTTCTAGTACCTGTCAGTATATCTATGGTGGAGGGTACCCCCCCGGCCGAACTTAACGCTTTTTCACTTGTTTATATTAAAATAGTTAGAGGATTTTTCCGTGTATTGGGGTTATCCCATATAGCTGTATTCCACCATAGTAGGGGGATATTCGGTAGACGAAATTTTCAGTTCATAGCCCACATAGTATGGAATTCTAAAACGATTTAGTCGATTTAGCCATATGTTGTACTAATTTTGCTCTCGGAGGATATCGACATAAAAACTAAAACGTGAGGTTTGAGAATGAACTGTATCGACCCGCATTTAGAACCAGGTCCTATGTAAAACATCCTTCCTAAAATATTAGCTTGGAACTTGAGCTACATCGGCCCTTAATTAGGCCTAACCCCTTATATAATGAAAACACCAAGTAGTTGCTAATTCCTACACAATGTTGTCAATATTGGTCCCGCTTTAGTATGCCTCATATATAATATTGCCCTCTAAATTGGAGTATTTTCAGCATTTTATATACATGTTCCACCGTACCATCCGTTAATAATATATGTCAACATTTTAGGGTTTTGAGATTTTAGGAAAACCCCCATTGAAATTGCTGAATTTTCTATTTGGTTTACAAAAATCGATTGGAAGAATTGTCGTTATATGTATGTCCCATATGTTTTCATTTCAAAATTTGTCAGTAATTCTATGGTGGAGGGTATCCAAAGTTCGGCCCGGCCGAATATAACGCTTTTTCACTTGTTTATAGTTCATATTGGTGAACTCGCGGTACATATCAGCTCACTATTTTTCTTTCGACCTGCCGAACGAGGGGCCACCTCCCCTTAACATAGGTAGAGCGTACACCCCATAATCCGGATTATGGATGGTTAGCAATGTAGGAGAACACCGGCTACAGTAAAACATCAGCCGGTTAATAAATTAAATTACTTAAACTAACTACAGGAAGGACAGAGACAGACTAACTACACGAAGGAAAAACATCTGGCAACTACTTGTCATCTATAGATCTATATGTAGAATAGCATTTTTGATAATATGTATAGGTTCAGGCATGGAAATACGATTGTATATGTTACTTAGCTCAAAATTAGATCTCACTAAAGGAAGAGTTAGCGGTATAAATTTGGAACGTTGGGTCAATTTGGCCACGTAAAAGTCTTATTAAAAATACAGCTCTAAGCATTAATCGTCTTCGTTCTAAGGTTGGAATATCAATACGTTTTAAGCAATTTTCATAGGGGGGAAGTACTTCAACTGTACTCCAAGGCAAACCTCTAAGAGCAAATAATAGAAATTGAATTTGGACAGATTCAAGTTTTTTTGGAATAACAATTGTAAAACGGGCTTCATAAAATACATCCATATTCTAATGTAGAGCGAACCAGACGAACAAATGAACGTTTTGTCACATAAGGGTCGTCAAACTCCTTAAACCATCGTTTTATGAATCCTAGTAACGATTTCGCTTTATTAACACAAGATTCAATATGTAAGTTAAATCGCAATTACGCATCTAAGATGACACCAGGATCATCAAAGAAAGATACATTTTCTAATTTGTAAGAATCAATAAAATAATCGGCAGAAATTGGCCGAGATCTAAATAGGCTCAATTTTTTAAATTTCTTAAGATTACGTGACATGCCGTTAATGTTGCACGAATTTGAACGGATGATGAAAGTAGCTACCCCAGGTGACACCACGGGGAGGTCAGTGTCCACAATTGAGATAAAAGAGGGACCATGATAAGCCTGTGCTTCGCCATATTAACTCCAATCAGAACCGTTGCTTGATATATATCATCCCCTACATCACCCACGCTCCGACGGAAGACAAAGATGAACAGACCAAAGACATATTTTACGAGCGCCTAGAAACAGCATATGAGCGCTGCCCATTTGCTATTTGATACAGTGTTTTAGACGTTCGATCGATACGAGGTGCGAATATCAATTCGGACCATTACCTTGCCAAGGTTCGCACCCGTCTTAATGCACGCTGCAAACACAACAGATAGCAGTAGCCTACTCCGCTCAACTTACCCACTTGCTTGGCGAAAGCTCTCCTTTTCTTGATAATAACATTGAAGCACAATGGCAAAGAATTCGCCATTCCCTTAAAACTGCAGCAAAACCAACACTTGGGTACCAAAAACCACCATCAAGGAATCCATGGTACGATCAGGAGTGTCGTAATGCTACTGATGTGAAAATCGCAGTGTATAAAGCAACCCTGCAGACAGTAGCAACACGAAATGCGATGGAGAATTATCGGGAAAAAAGGAGAGAGGCGAAACGTATTTTCAGGAAAAAAATGAAAAACGTGAGCGTGAGCAAATCAAGATGTACAGAAGTCAAAATGAAGTCCGGAAATTTTACCAACGAGTAAAACACCAAGCCGAAGCCTTTGCTGCAAACACATCCTCCTATAGAGATGAAGATGGAAACCTGGTGACAGATACAGATATCATGTTCAGTATCTGAAAGGAGCATTTTGAAAAGTATCTGGTGAAGAAGATGCCTCAGAACAAATAAGAGATTACGGTATTGGTTGTATACCACCTAGCCAAGATGAGGTCAAAATATCAATTAATCAGCTGAAGAATAATAAAGCAGCAGGTACCGATGGATTACCAGTCGAACTATTCAAGCCCTGTGGTCAGATGCTGGTCTGGAGCATGCACCATCTGATTAGTAAAATTTTGTCAGAGGAATGCATGAACGGTTGAAGACAATGGTCAATGACATTATTGGACCATACCAATGCGGCTTCAGGCCTGGCAAATCCACCAAAGGAAATCCACCTGGCAAATCCACCAAAGGAAAGGACCTCTCGGAGCCCTTCAATAGCGAACGAGTATTCAGACAAGGTGACAGTTTGTCATGTGACCTGTTTAACACCCTGCTAGAAAATACGAAATGCAAATGTGAGCAGAAATGATACTCTGTACACCAAACAGCATATATTACTCGCCTACGCCGACGACATCGACATAATGGGTCGAACATTGCATGGATATAAAGCATGGTTACTTGCAAGCAGATGTGGCAGATCTTGGAGTGTTTGAGAGAAAAAATCTCCGGAAGATCTATGGACCATGAGCTATACCATATATTCTCTGATATCGACATAGCCAAACGTATCGAGCTGCAGCGACTAAGTTTGCTAGACCATGTTGTGAGAATGGATGAAGATTCCTCCACTCAATAGGCATATAAAAGCGAGCAAAGTGATGGTTGACGCAGAAGGGGAAGGCCACGAATCCGATGGGAAGATCAAGTAGAAGACAACATTTCGGAAAATGGTCTTTCGGAAAATATTCTTGTTGTATGATGCGATATTGGCTTGGCGGGAACGACCACAGCCTTATAGACAGATTTCCCCCTTCCAGATACCAAGGGGAAGCTGAAGATAATATGTCTGAATTGAATTAATTCAGATTTTAAAAGAAGTCCGTAGGCTTAGCTGTGCAGTTTATTAAGCGCAACATATCCCATGGTTAAATTCATACCAAATATGAATTGAGGAGGTAGCACCATTCTGATTTTAGCTGTCTTAAGACTAATCGTATTTGTCAGTTTCTCCTCTGGATGGTGTATAGTTTCTAAGTATAGCATTTATACGGTATTGCATCTATATGTATGCTATTCAGATATTCATAGTGAACTTGTTAATCTAGAGTTTCACGCTCCTACATTTGGGCCTCTATATCTAGATTATTAAAATTTCTTCAGACGTACATGGGCGGAAAAAGCCTGTCCACAAGGATATACACTTAACACTTAAGAAGGTACTGCATCAACAATATTTGGATGTGTCGATGGACGGGTATGATTTTCGACTCCTCATGATGATGATCCCGAAAATAATACCCGAGCAGATGCCGCATCGACAACATTTGGATGTGCTGATGGACGGTTATGATTTGCGTGTCCCCATAATGATGCTCCCCTGGGGTCAGGGGATCATGATGATGATCCCGAAAATAATACCCGAGCAGATGTCGCATCGACAACATTTGGATGTGCTGATGTACCATAATGGCTCCACTGACCTATTGCTTTATAAGAGATCAACAAGGTATATGTGTCAGCGGTATGAGGACCTTGTTCCTACGCAGCTTCTGAAGACGACTTGAAAAGGCTGTTTAACGTTACCCCCAATATTTTTGATGTTCCAATGTCGGAGGTTTTCATGGTGGTTGAGTGAAATAAAATTTATTTAATAGGAACAGGCGCTATGTTGAACCTATCAAACGCTATGCCATTTTTACAATTTCATTATCTATGCTCGGCATAAATTGCAGCAAATACAAATATTAAAGACATTAGATGGAGTTACAAAACTGTGTATACATATGTACATATACAATTATAATAAAAGACGAAATTAAGCTTAAGACAAAATTGTCAACTCCGAATACGTGATATTATTTCGTAGACGTATCACATTGGTTACTGATGCCAGTTGACTTATCTTTGTATCATCATCAGGGGTATGCAGCATTTTCCCTAATACCCTATGCCTATCATTTCATCTCATTATCTAACATTCAGTACAGCTTCATAACATCTTCAAATGTTGCTATTTATTTTATTTTTTTTTTCCTTTATTCTTTTTCCTAACATCCTTCTCTTTATCTTAATTTTTATTTTTGCTGGCGTATTATTTTAATAATAGCATGCGAACGAAATACAAGCCAGGAAAAAAAATTGAGATTTAAATCTTAAGACATTTTGTTGTGTCATTTAGAGCTGTCTTAAAATGTCATTTTGTACTGTAAACCTAGAAGACCGGCCGGTTTTGGTATCATCAGTTTTTGAAGGAATTAAAAACAGAAAATATTTTTTTATATCTGTAGAGAAAATAATGTTGGCCTAAATGAAATGGAAGAGAACAAAATACATTTCTGTATGTTAAATATGTTTGTGTTTTTTTTTTCTTCGCCAAGTTATGCCGAATAGAATAGTAGAAAATGTAAATGTAATTAAGCGTTTATAATGCGGCACCCTTAAATAAACAAGTGGAGCGAGAAACAGCCCAAATGAAATTCTAATTTAAAACTCAATGCAGAATGTTTTGTGTTTTCCCTCATTTTGTGTTGGAAAAAAATCTTCGGTCTATACAACCGTGAAAAAATGTTTACAGCAAGCGATTCTATGTCATTCATTTATACAATTCAATATACGATAGACTTCGAGGGGAAGTAAGTCGCACCGATCAAGGAAACAAATCTGAGTAACACCTACTTTATTCAAAGTTTTGATGGATATAACGTATTAATAAAGGATCGTATACCATTCTGATATAGGGGTAACTCGTTTGATATACCTGGTCAGTGAGATACACCCCATACAAAACCTGTATGGTGTGTAGTGGTTAAGTGTGATTCCAATGAGGTGAGGACCCTTAATTCGCTTAACATAAGCCATATTTTGGATGGCAATAATCTGTTTGGAGTCAGAGGATTTCTACGCCTTCCATAAATTAAAGCATTTCGTTCAAGGGTATGACTCTGGTAGGGAATATTGATAGCGCAACGAAAATTGAACGAGGACGAACTACCAAGATAATAGGAGTTTGCCACAGCAGTCCTTAGATTTCACTAATCGTTGCTTCAGACCAAGCCGTATGATGAGCTTCATAGTACGAACCCTACTGAACATGGTATCTGCTTTATGACAGTAGAAATCAAAAGATTAGTTGTTAAGTTAAAGCGGAAAAAGAGGCTATAACATATGAAGTGTTGCAACATCGAAATTGGATCAACTAAATTGTCGTTCCCGAACCCAGGAAGGATGATCGGACTTCTGTGACATTTAACGGCTTCGAGGTGACAGACCCGAAGAAGTGTTCTGTTTATTTTAACAGTCAATTCATATAAAGCCTCATTTAAAAGGCATAAGAGTATCTGCTCAAAGGTGTTGAAAGTCATGTCTGCGTTTCGTATTCGTAATCGTGCAAAACTGTTACAGCTCGTTACGACAGGTTTCCCTTTAGGCTAGAATAAGCTTCGTAACAGAAAAATGTTTAAATTCTATAAAATATTTATTTAGTTCGAAATTTAAACACTAAACAAGCTTAAGCTTATGACTTATAACTAGGGAGTTGCCGTCTGTCCGAGATATTCTTCTCCACTTAACCGCCTTTCGAAGTCGAGATATGGATAAGTACTCTTGGCGAGGAATGTGACAGGATGATTGGTGATTTAGAGACCTGGATAAGTATTCTCACAACAGATGTGATTTGGAAGCTTCAACTAAGTTTTTGAACAAGTGGACCTATTCCAAAGAAGCGTGAAATATACTACATTATTCTACAACAAGAGCCCTTAGTAAGTACTCAACCAAGGATATGGAAGGATTCCACTGCAAGAGAATTCTACTGCAAGAGTCCTTAGTAAGTAATAAAGCAAGGATACTACAGGATTCTACTGCAAGAGAACTCAGTAAATACACAAGCAATGATACGGAAGAATTCTACGGCAACAGACTTTGGTAAGTACTCAAGCAGGATGCTACAGGATTATACTGCAAGAGACCTTAGTAAGTACTCAAGCAAGGATACGTAAGGATTCTACGGCAAGATACCACAGTAAGTAATAAAAGAAGAATACGGGAGAGTTCTACTGCAAGACACTTTCGTAAGCCCCAACCACGTGTTCTAGCGTGGGATAACGAGAACTTGCTGTGATCAACTGGTCACAACTACATCACAAATCGACAGTGATCATCACAGCCAATGGTTGTGATGAGTTGATGCGGGAGAAAACCGGTAGATGCTTAGCTATTATTAAAAACAAAGTTATCATACTCATACTCTAAGTTCACACTACGGTGGAGCAACAATAAGTTAAACGAGTGAAACGAGCAACAATAAGTCATGCGAGATACAAAGACACTCAGAACACTGAAGAACACTCGCCTACGTCGATGACATCGATATAATGGGTCGAACATTGCGAGTGGTAACTGCCACCTTTGAAGAAATTGTCTGCTATTGTGGGTGGAGTGGCAGCAAATTGCGAGAAGACAAAGCTAATGTTATCAAATCGCAAAACATCCATGAGACTCGGAAAAACTCTGAAACTTACAAATTACATAAGTTTTGAGATTCGGAGAAGAATAGTATTGACCTACCAAACTCACACTCTACAGCAGAGTTGCCCTGTCCTTTACGTTTTCGTAAAAACAAACAACTCGTATTCTCTCTCAATTTAGATTTGTCATTGTTTTGAATAGCGTCTTGTATGAGCTCTCTCTCTCTGCTCTACAAGACGCTGATACTACTCTTGCTGGTTTATGGACCTGAAGCAGGGTTACTTGATCAAGCAGATGTGACATCTCTTGGAGTTTTTGAGAGAACAAGCCTCTGGAAAATCTTTTTATGTCCCGCTTATGCAACAAATGTTCTGCCTCGAGAGTGAGATTGGTTTTGATGAAATATAAATAGCGGTAATAAAGCAAGTGGATGAATCAAGATCAAATCAGTAACAAACCATCGTTAGCCATTCTAATAATTCCCGAAGTCTGGAAAATTGGCAGGTTGTTTCCGCTACTGATGCCAAATAAAGAATTTGGGTTAAATTACAACTTCTAAAAAAATTTACAACATAGATCCCGTATTGACATAACCTTGGCATAATTAGTCATTTCATGACAATGAAAAAATTCGGATAGAAGTATGGAACTAAAACTCCATATTTGTCAAACTAAGCTGTTAAATGTCCTTCTGTGCATATATCACCTTCAATCTAATTAATTGTTTTCCTTGAGTGTATTTGTTTGCAACACCCAAATTTAAAAAAACCCAGAAAAAATAAATATGTAAAAAACAACAAACATTTGACTAACAAACCAATGAGCGGAGGAATGTAGAACATAATCTGCAAAGAAAATGGTGGAAAAAATATATTTTTAATTGTGTTTTTTTAGTGTAAGTCATTTCAGTAAGGTCTTCCTTCCAGTTTGTGTCCTTATACTGTCTGGACTTATTTTGTATTCGTTTATTTGTGTGCGTATGTCATTCAGTACAGGGTATCTATCTGGCTGCCTGTCTGTCGCTATGTGTTTATAAGAAATGTTTTGTTTGAAGAATTGTTTGACTGCTAATGCTGATGTCTTTGCAATGAGGATAACATCTGAATTTATGTCAGACAAGAGTTTTTTTCGGAGGGGAAGATTGTGTGAAAAATTGAAGAAAAAAGTATTTAACAGAAAATTTTAGGATAGAAATTTCAAATGAAATGGTTGTGAGAAAATTCTATAAGTGTAGTGCCCAAAACGATATGAATAATTCAAGTTAAAGAAATCGTAAATATCGCTACCTATAATTGTTATAAATATATATTCACTCCTAATCTCTTACACATTCCTTCGTACTGTTGATATGTTGTCCGAAAGTTTCGGACAGTAACCTTAGTGCCTCTATGACGTAGCCACGCTTATATTGCCATCATTACGATATTCTAAAACAAATCCTCCATTTAAGTCATTCCTTCCTCGATTTTTTTTTTTTTTTTTTGTATTTATTATTCATCCTCATTTCCAATTCAAAACACAATCGTTCTATTAATTATTGTTATACGATTTCGATTAGCAATCAAATATTTGTGCCCAAAACGTAGCTACATAGATATTTCTGTTGTATAATTACAATTTTTTATGAACCTAAGGAGGGAAATGAAAACAAGGAAATGACAATTATTTTCATACAATTGAGGCAATAAATGTTCAAATATACGAGAAAAAAAGACTTTTTGATTAGCATTTAATTACAAAAATAAATTGTCGATTTTTTCGCGTTTGGACATTGGGGTGTTTATGTATGTCCTTAAGACATACTTCCATAGCCTGTGTTTTTTGTTGGGAAAACAGTGTTTAATATTAGAAATTTAATTGGGAAGTACAGTTACAATAAGAATAAACATTTAAGTGACAATTAGCATTACAAATTGAGACTAATGTGATTTGATAAGCATACCAATGAGGTGCTTTGTTGTATTTGATTTTGGGAGAAATTTTGGGGAATATTCACTAAAAAACAACAGAACAGCATTCCGTTCAAACAAAAATTCAAATTATTATGCCGTTTGTGGCATCTCGAAATATTCAACGTAAAGGATGCATATTCATATTAACCCAGATAACGCCTGAGATTTTTTTTTTTTTTTTTTTTTTTGAGAATCTAGTATTTCATTTTATGACTGAAATAATTTAATAATTTTTGAATAATGTATTGCTTTAAGTTAAAACTGGTCGAACTTTTTACATTCTCCAACATGTGATGCGAATTTAAAATTCTTTAAATCAGTAGGAACCTTTATATCGTGACAAATTTAGACACTTCGGTTGGCGGCAGTGTTGCCAAAACTATGTTGATAAAAAATGCTAGATTTTGTTTAAAAAATGCTAGAAAGTATTAAAAATTTTAAAAAGTGCCGAATAAAAGTGCTAACAAATTTATAGAGAGAATTTTTTTTATTCTAAATAATGAGATATATATTTCATAAAAATTCATTATACCCTTCCCCAATTATTTTTAATTAGAATTTGAAATTGTACACATACATTGCTACTACTCCAAGAAGGTTTGGTATTAAAAATCGTATATTTTTAAGATCTTGGTTACGGTTTTCTACTTAATTTGCTGTAATTTTGAATTTTGCGTTCTCCATGGGTAGGAAGTCTTCATACTGAAATTGATCAATATTGGTCCATTTTTAGGGTAGCTCTATATATATATATATATATATATTGGTCCTGTGGGCACGTTTTTCAAACGAAGGCTCCAATGGCTACAATTTTATATTTTGGATTCTCATTTTGCAGAAAATTAGCATTTGGTCCATGTTTCAGGGTAGTCATTAGAGAGCGGTACTTCAATTATTCGGCATTTTCAATCGAATCAACTATAATTTGGTTCTTTTGATTCTAAGGGAATGGCAAATCTTCCAACAAAAAAATTATACCGCTTTGGTACAGGTACAATATCCTGTACATGACGAAAAAATCCAATAACCTAGGTTTAATTTGGTTAAATCGAAGGAAAATATATATGGGAACTATATCTAAATCTGAACCGATTTTCTCGAAACTTAACACATATCCCTCTAGACTAAATTTAGTACGCCATGCCAAAATTTCGTGCAAATCGAAACATATATAGAGGCTTTGATATAACATTCACATAAAATCGGACGAAAAAATATATATAGGAGCTATATCTAAATCCGAACCGATTTTCACGAAACTTAGCACACATCATTCTAGACTCAATTCAGTACGCCTCGCCAAATTTCGTGCAAATCAATAGATATTTAGGGACCTTGGTGCACCATTTATGTTAAATCGGACGAAAATATATATATGATATGTCTAAATCTGAACCTATTTTCACGAAACTTAGCAGACATCATTCAAGACTTAATTCAGTATGCTATGCCAAATTTAGTTCAAATCGCAAGATATATAGGGACATTGGAGCACCATTTACATTAAATCGGACGAAAATATATATGGGAGCTATATCTAAATCGAACCGATTTTCACGTTGTTTACAATTTAACATCAAAAGACGGACGGACCGACATGGAGAAATATATACCCATATTGAACATTTTGGTATAGATATATGAAAGGCCCCATAAACCCTGAATGTACATTTACAGATTTTTCGGTTGGAAAATGCGACTAAAACATAAAAATTCCGAAAATAGCGCTGGACCTTATGTTGAGATCTGAATTGAGACTTCGTGAGACAGACAAACAGAGAGGCATACCTAAATCGAAATAGACAAGAATATATATATATATATATACTTTATGGGGTCTTCGGTGTATAATTCGAGGAGGGTATATCAATGGGATCAGTTCTTAATATGAGATCGTCATGTGGCTTACCGTGATGTAAAGTCGTTCTTGTATATTTTTACACCAGAAATTTTTAAGAAATAAACTTCTTCTTCTGCTATGTTGGGCCTTCAAAGATGAGCCAAACAAAAAAACTGGCGTGAGAAAATGATGATGGGGGCTACCCTGAAGCATAGTTCAATATTAATACCCATTGTCTTAAAACCGAATATTGGGGGTACCGTTGTAAGGTTTCCGGTGAATATTTCAAGGTGTTGCAAACGGTATTTAAAATACACCCCACCTAATGATGGAAGGTATAAAAATCCAACTCAATCGGAATGGAAAACATGTTCTACAATTGTCATGAGCACTTAAAACTGTGTGCTGGTGAATACTTTTAAAAAACAATTAAACTTATTTTTTGAATATTAAAATGTTCATTATTAGGCGATAAATGTACATTGTAGTTCTCGCATTGCCTACTACACCTACTCTTTTATACCCTGAGCCTTATGGCTAATGAGGGTATATACATTATTCTACGGCCTCATCGTAGAATCATAATATTCCTTCCAAATTGAGGGGTGAATATCGACCAACTCTTTGTGGTACCTCTCTCACAAAATGGTCAAAATTATGCTAATTTTATAAGATCATGCGAATGGACAATCTGATTTCAACCAAACTTTACACAACCTATTTTCATTACCAAGCCATCTTGGCAAGTACGAAGATGGGACCCATCGGTCCAATATTCCTGGTACCTCAGTATTAGGAGAAAAAATGTCCTATTACACAAGCCTATATCAGGTCAAAAGATGCTAGCCTTGGCTCCAATTCCGAAGACCTCCGCAAACCATAGGATGATGGTTTAAATCTGTGGGCAAAATCGACTGGCACTTTTTTACTTGTTATTTTTTTATTTTTGCTTTATCCCAATTTCCTGTTTTATAAAAATCAGGACTTAAACAAGAACTGGCAGATACATTTCTTAACTTATTCATCGGTCCACGGTTTGTTTTTACGCATATTAGATCACCTTAGCCGTTTCGTCTTGCTTATTAAGAATTAAGTCACATTTTACAAACGTTGTGTGTACTAAATTGTATTCCTTTCTATTTCTGTTACGCCCTGAAATAAACGAAAACTACAAAATTACATTCTACATTGGATTTGATATGATTTTAAAATTTTATAATTGCAAAGCATGAAAGCAATCCGAACATAAATTGGTCACTTGATAAATAAATGTACTGTTTGTTGTCTTCTGTCGTTTCACCCTCTTCAAATCTATTATTAAAATTTCATTACAACTTGTCTTACATTTGATGTTTGCGAATGAAGAAAGTAACCTGACTTTGTGAATGATTTGTTGAAAGTGACCATATGATGTCACTGGACGTGTATGTGAATACACAACCATAACTTTGTATCCATGGGTAAATGTAGTTACAACCCTTCTTTAGGGTCATTTTAAACATTTTTCAAATAAAATAAGCTGACATAAATGTAAAAAAAGGCAGTGGACATGGCAATGACAATGCCTAACAGGGGTTGCCAAAATTCGAAGAATTTCATCGATACCAAAAAACTACATTGTTCTTAGGCAAGCGGATATGTCTATAACTGTATACGCTCCGCCATAAGGTGGAGTCGATGTTAAATTTGTGATTTCGTTTATTTAATATGCACTTCAACTGAAAAACTTCTTCGCAGAAAATTTTAAGTATATGTCTATGTTTCCCACCGATATGGCACTTTTTTATCCGGATTTCGGATTCTTTTTGTATGAAAAATGTCTTCTTTTCAGAAAATTGTCAGTACATCTCCATAATTAGATAAATCTCCCATATAAAGTTCCGCACCTGTTAACGTTTACGTTGCGACAGTGTGGGTTCTTGAACGATTGACAGCACTATTCATATTCAATAAATAGGAATAGTTTGATATAAGCCCCTGCCTCTTTTTAGATATTTATACCCTTCACCGCACTGTGGTACAGGGTACACTGTGGTACAGGGTCTTTGTACATATGTTTGTAACAGGCAAAAGGAAACGAGATAGACACATGGTTCCTTTTGAGAATATGCATAGAATCACATTTCAAATCGATTTAGGCTTGTCCGTCTGTCTGTCCATGTTAAATTGTAAACAAAGTAGGGGAGACTGGGGCACCTTCGGCACCTTTTTTTAGAGCTCTATATCTCAGTACTTATTCAACATATATAACAACTTTATGGCCGATTATTGTCCTCTGACACTTAATTATAAAAAATTGTACCAAAAATATATAAATAAATAGTATTAGTTAAAAAACTTTACAGTTTTGTAAAAAAAGTCAAATTCGCCGAATGTGCCCCAACCCGGGGTAGCTTCAGCATTTGATGGGGCACATTCGGCACCATAGTCATAGCCGGGCAATTGTCATCGCTATCAGTCTGGTTGAAATTCTGATCCTCTAAAGGCTCCATTTGGTTTTAATACGCCACACAATGTTTGAATTATAGGACTTTATTTTCTAGCGGCGGACGTTTACATCTCAAGGTCTCACACACCATCAGAAATAGGGGTTTTCTATCGCATTTTCTTCAATATAAGCACGTTTGATCTTATATATGCAATTTCGAACCATATTAAAGGATTAGTTTTAAAGACAAACTCAAAAACATTTTAAAGAAATAAAATTGCACAATATGTATATGGCCGAATGTGCCCCCTTTAAAATGCCGAATGTACCCCGAATGTACTTTTTATAGTTTTTTTTTAATTTTTTTCGATCAGTTTTGTAAAAACATTATATTATTAAATATTTCTATAATAATACACATCGTAGTTAAACACTTTTTAATAATATTGTCTTAAAAATTTAAAATGTTTTGTACACGAAATACTTACGAAATGGAATTGAAAAATTGCAGAAACATCTATAAAAATACAAAAACCTATGTATCTAAATAAGCTTATTAGCTAGAAATTTCAAACGTTGTATCAGTTATTTATTTCGATATTCGATACCTATGTATCGAAACTAGTGATGTACGGTGAGAGCTTCATATCGAAAACGCGATTGCCGAAGGTGCCCCGATGCCGAAGGTGCCCCAGTCTCCCCTACAGGTCGCATTTATAATCCGAATTGGATGAAATTTGGCACAGCTCATTTGTTTGGACCAAGGATGAACCCTTTTGAAATTGGGAAAAATCGGTTTAAATTTAGATATAGCTCCCATATATATGTTCCTCCGATTTAATTTAAATGGTGTACCAAAGTCTCTATATATCTTTCGATTTGCACGAAATTTGGCACAGCGTACAGAATAAGGTCTAGAATGACGTGTGTTAAGTTTCCTGAAAATCGGTTCAGATTTAGATATAGCTCCTATAAATATTTTCGTCGGATTTAATGTATATGGTGTACAAAAGTCCCTATATATCCTTCCATTTGCACGAAATTTGGCACAGCGTACTGAATTAGGTCTAGAATGATGTGTGTTAAGTTTCCTGAAAATCGGTCCAGATTTAGATAAATTTAAATATATAGCTTCCATATATATTTTCGTCCGATTTAATTTAAATGGTGTACCAAAGTCCCTAAATATCTTTCGATTTGCACGAAATTTGGCACGGCGTATTGAATTAGGTCTAGAATGATGAGTGTTAAGTTTCCTGAAAATCGGTTCAGATTTAGAAATAGCTCCTATAAATATTTTCGTCCGATTTAACGTAAATGGTCTACCAAAATCCCTATATATCTTTCGATTTGCACGAAATTTGGCACAGCGTACAGAATAAGGTCTAGAATGATGTGTGTAAAGTTTCCTGAAAATCGGCCTAGATTTAGATATAGCTCCCATATATATGTTCGTCCGATTTTATATAAATGGTGTACCAAAGTCCCTAAATATCATTTGATTTGCACGAAATTTGGCTTAGCGTAATGAGTTAAGCCTAGAATGATGTGTGTTAAGTTTCCTGAAAATCAGTTCAGATTTAGATATAGCTCCCATATGTATTTTCGTCCGATTTAATGTATATGGTGTACCAAAGTCTCTATATAACTTTCGATTTGCACGAAATTTGGCACAGTTTAATAAATTAGGTTTAGAATGATGTGTGTAAAGTTTCCTGAAAATCGGTCCAGATTTAGATATAGCTCCCATATATATGTTCGTCCGATTTAATTTAAATGGTGATCCAAAGTCCCTATATATCATTCGATTTGCACGAAATTTGGCATAGTGTACTGAATTAGGTCAGAAATGATGTGTGTTAGGTTTCCTGAAAATCGGTTCAGATTTAGATATAGCTACCATATATAGTTTCGTCCGATTTAATTTAAACGGTCCCTATATATCTTTCGATTTGCACGAAATTGGACATAGCGTCATGAGTTGGTCTAAAATGATGTGTTTTAAGTTTTCTTAAAATCGGATTTGCAGCCAATTGATATTTGCTTTAAATTGATTTACATAATTTTGTCCCATTGTAAGAAGCAACTCAATATCTGACCAAAAGAAACATTTAGTATCGGTTGCAGAATGACATGTTTACGGATCCAATTTCATTTTACTGGTCCTTCAAAAATGCGATGTCTCTTAGGATTCATCTGTTGAATATATCCAAAGCGGTGAAGGGTATCATAAAGTCGGCCCCGTCCGACTTTACTGGTTTCCTTGCTGGTTAAACATAAATCTGTACTGTGATATTTTAACCATATAGCCCCCTATATGGCAACCCTGTAAACAGCTTACCTACCAGTCCCCGCAAATGGTCTGGGCTGATGTCGAGATTTACTTGAAAAGGGAACATTACATATCAATATGACCAAGTAGACCAATACGTTGTTGTCCTTCTTTACCATCTCAAACGTTATGGGTATTCTCTGTTGTGCCAAATGGAACGGGCCAACGAGAAAAATATTTGATATGAAAGTTTTGACGTTCACACAGCCAATACAAAGAGAAATATTTATGCGTTTTAGAAAATCATGCATAACAAAGTCCAAACAACTCGTTGACCAGTTGTACAGCAGTAGCTACTGATTTCCCCCTAGTCGTCGCATGAATTTGCTTAGGTCCGAAAAAAAACAAATGTGTAGTCTAAAACAAAACTGAATTGAATTGAACTGAACTGAAAACTAACAAACATCATGTAATGGTCAAATGAGTGCATAAACATTTGTATGATTTTTTTCCGGTAAAACACACACTCACACATACACAAATACATACCCGTGGAAGGACACAATGGAGAACACCATATTGGGGATATAAAAAAAAACAAAAGGATAAGAGTTTGTAAACAACAAGCTCTAACTAACTAACAAACGGGCAGGCAACCAACCAACTTATGTATGAAGGAGTATTTTGAACAAAAATTTAGTTAAAAGTGGGGTTTGTTTAGCCATTTTAAAAATTCTATAGCTATTGAATGGATTTCATATGGGTCTCGGAAACCAGATATTCTATGGGACAATTTATTAGGTGGGGAAGGTTACCCAATGTGAAAAAATCAATTAATTAGATATTTGAAAATGAAAGAAACATTGTATCTCTAGATAATACAACCTGCCAACTGATAACCGTTCAAAATATAAAAGAGTTATCCCAAGAACCTAAAGGGAACTATATATAAATCTAGATATCCGGGAGCTATATCTAAATCTAAACAGATTTCGTCTTTGTCCCAAATAAATGAGCTATACCAAATTCGGATCATAAATGTAGGCAGACAGACGGATATGTATAAACCCACTGATAAAGTAATTCTATGAATAACCTCAAAAGAAACTATGGGTCTATATCGTTTATATTGGGTTTTAGCCGTATTTTTGATACATGACATAAAGGTCCCGCCTAATTTTCGGTATGTTGAGGTAGTAGCCGCAGTTTCCAACAGAAAAGGCTTTAATTTGACATTTTGCCAAAAATCTGCTCAAAAAATGTTCCTTATAGGACCATGTTATTACGTAGCCCCCATATTAAGATATCTTCCGATTTTCGGTATTTTGCGGTTTTTAGTGAATTTTCCACTTCGGAATTGTGGAGGCTTGCATATATCAGCCCGGATGAACTTAATATTATACATTCATGTTTTGATATATAAATATCCTGTCGGTATTTTCAAGGTTTAGCGGCATTTTCCAATCGAAGAGGCTACATTTTCTACCCAGGTCTTTGGACAAAATATACCTTTTATGCGGCAAAAATGCGCCTCATTGAAATATAGGCATTAGACCCCATGATTCTTTAGAACAATTGCGTTTCAGACAATTTGGAGTCGATTTACAAATGTCCGTCCGTCTGTATATCTGGCCGGCTGGTGCGCACGATAACTCTAAGGGAGTAACAGATTTCACCCAAACTGTGCACATCGTAATATTTCTTCCAAACTTAATTCGTGTTCGAAGATTGGAAATATCTATCCACTCGTTGTGGCAACTCCTCCACAACTATCATGCGGACGGATTATCCAAAACCAAAATTTGTATAACGTATTACATTTACGAATCCTAGATCAAGTCCGAAGATGTGACCCCTGGTCCACTCTGTCTGGTATATCCCCCACAAATGGTTAAAATGTTCTATATTTAAAATCCAATATCAGGCGAATGGAATGCCCGATTCGAAACAAACATGGCACAATTTATTACCACAAAGGTTCAATATTGTAGGTTCGTTCCCAAACTTTAGGGGCTCCATTCGGATCATTTTGAAATGATTACCGTAAGTAGTCCTTCTTGTGCGGATTACAGTGATATACATTTCATGTGGGAAAATGCATACTTCCCGAGATATTGACCTTGAAATTTCGGAACATATTTTGTTTAAAACAACCCTTTTTCTATTGCCACCAAGGCAATATGGGTATCATTAAAAGGTTATAACGGGTATTTTTTAAGAGAACTTAAGAATAAGACTTTACATATGGACAGGTTCATACGCAATATATTCTTCATCTAGTTATATAACACAAACCATAATCTTTAAAATGATACGGCTAATTAAAACAACATACTCTCCCATATCTCGGGAAGTATGCATACTTCCCCTATCTCGGGAAGTATGCATTTCTCCCCATATCACTGTAATCAGTTCACCGAGGGCTACTTACTGTAAAAATGTCAAAGCGATCCAAGTGGAGCCTCTAAACTTGTCTTAAGCCCAAAATATTTTGGATATTTTGGTACGATTGACCAACCCAAGTCTTCATTCCATGGTATCTTCATCTGAATCTTCTGCCAGCCATTCATCTTCATTCGAAAGAGAATAAAAAACTGTTTGTCCATTTTTAAATTTCTTATTTGTTTTTTAAGCAAATGTGTGTGCGTCTGTGCATGTGTCCCTTTTGTTGAAGCCCTAACTTTCATATGCTTTATTTCGGACTGTATATCTCTGGCAATCAAATGTCAAATTCATAATATACTACATTTACTATTTCGTGCTTGGCCAAATTGGTCTTGTAGAAAATAGGAGAAGAGAACGCCATTTTGTTTTTAACTCTCTTAAATTTAACTTCAATTTTTCCTACTTTTCGGTGTAAGGAAACGCTTTTCTAGCAACAATTGCAAAACTAGTGCAATATAGTACTATATTGCAGGCGAATTGAATAACCGATTTTATCAACATTAAATCCGAGACCTCTTTGATAGAAGCATGTGTGTAATTCCGAAGACCTCGGCAAACCATAGGCTGAGGGTATATATCTGTCGGTACGAACACCAGTGATACGCAATGGAGGACTGCGACAGGGTACCTCCTCATGACACCAGTGGACCATATTCATGAAGAGACGAAGATCCTTCCCTTACGCTAGCATAGAAATATTCTTTCATTGCAGTACCTGCTCGGGTACTTCTGGGACAATCATATGGTGGATAAGACTCCCCCACCCAGGCGTGCCAGGAAGAATCTGCATTATTTAGAGAGAGAGGTTCAACGGAATAAAAGGGAGCCTCTAGATCAAGTTGCCTATCGAGCAGGTCTGAATAGCATTCATACTGATGCCTCGGAACTCACCCCCGCCCATAGTCTCTGAAGAACGTCAGCTGCCAAGACAAACCATTTTTAGCCCAATTACGTTCAGGATGGTACAGTCGTCACAATTCGTATTGGGCACGGATTGATGACCAGGTGCAGAATGTCTACCCAGCATGTGATACGGGCCCTCATACCACTCTGCACTTATTCAATTGCCCAGCCAAATCTGCTCGTCTTACTCCTGAAGATCTTGGGTTGCAACCAGTGGAAGTAGCTGCATTTCTTAACTTGGACACAGAACCAAATTGAATTTAAAGATAAAAACTACATTCATATAAACTGGTACAACAACCACTTTTTACTTGTTTATCGAAAAATTGTGTTCTACAATGTACCCAATTTTTGGCTCAATGAGTACGTAAATAAACCAGTAAGGAAAGTAGTAAAGTCGGACTAGGCCGACTATATGATACCCTCCAACACTTTGTTATATATCTATATCTGAAGCGATTTCAGGAAAGCTTGCCAGAGACTAATTTATATTACATCAGTACGTTGTGTCAATCGGCCTAGCTATGGACCTTTTCACGAAGCTTAGCAACATCATTATAGACTTAACTCAGTACCCTATACCAAAAATCGAAAGATATATAGGGACTTTGCTGCACCAATTACATAAAATCGGACGAATCCTTCTCCATCTTATTCATTACTATGTGCCAAATTTCGTGCAAATCAAAAGATTTCCAGGGAATTTAGTGGACTATTTACCTAAAATCGGGCGAAGCTATATATGGGAGCTATATCTAAATCTGAACCGATTTTCACGAAACTTTGCACACATCATTCTGGACTTAATATGGTACGCTGTGCCAAATTTCGTGCAAATTCCAAGGACTTTTGTGGACTATTTACCAAAATCGGGCGAATATATATATGGGAGCTCTATCTAAATCTGAACGGATTTTGTCAAAACTTTTCACACATCATTGTAGACTTAATTCAGTACGCTATGACAAAATTCGTGCAAATCAAAAGATTTCCAGAGATTTTAGTGGACTATTTACCTAAAATCGGGCGAAGCTATATATGGGAGCTATATCTAAATCTGAACCGATTTTCACGAAACTTTGCACACATCATTCTGGACTTAATTTGGTACGCTGTGCCAAATTTCGTGCAAATTCCAGGGACTTTAGTGGACTATTTACCAAAATCGGGCGAAGCTATATATGAGAGCTATATCTAAATCTGAACCGATTTTCACGAAACTTTGCACACATCATTCTGGACTTAATTTGGTACGCTGTGCCAAATTTCGTGCAAATTCCAGGGACTTTAGTGGACTATTTACCAAAATCGGGCGAAGATATATATGGAAGCTATATCTAAATCTGAACCGATTTTCTCAAAACTTTTCACACATCATTGTAGACTTAATTCAGTACGCTATGACAAAATTCGTGCAAATCAAAAGATTTCCAGAGATTTTAGTGGACTATTTACCTAAAATCGGGTGAAGCTATATATGTGAGCCATATCTAAATCTGAACCGATTTTCACGAAACTTTTCACACATCATTCTAGACTTAATTTAGTACGTTGTGCCAATCGAAAGATATATAGGGACTTTGGTGCATCATTTACCTTAAATCGGACGAAAATATATATGGGAGCTATATAAATCTGAACCGATTTTTCCCAATTTCAATAGGATTCGTCCTTGGGCCAAATAAATGAGCTGTGCCAAATTTCATCCAATTCGAATCAAAAATGCTACCTGTGCTTTGTTTACAATTTAACATGGACAGACAGACGGACGGACGGACAGGCATAAATCGACTCAGAAAGTGATTCTATGCATATTCTCAAACCATTGGTTTATCTCGATTATTTTTGCCTGTTACAAACATATGTACAAAGACATAATACCCTGTACCGCAGTGTGGTGAAGGGTAGAAAAAGGCTAAAGTCTATAAATGCCGAAGAAGTAAAAATTATATCTGAAATATTGCGGACATAACTAAATCTACATATTATTTTATTTTAACCAAGGATTTTATATGTGTTCTCATCAAGTCCAGTTGATATTTTCAAGTAATACAACCTGAATTAATATATACTCAACCTGATGGTGGAGGATATATTAATTCACTCGGTTCTTACATTCTATAATATTTACTATAATGAACATATTGAAACTCATCACCCCTTAAATTTTGTGTTCATTATTTTTGGAATCCTTCCCCTTCAAATGAGTTGTGGACAACTGTACATATCTCCACAGAAGGGGATTTAGACAATTTTACATTTTACCACATTAATATTTAATAATATGAATTGTTGATGTCAAACTGGTTGCTGTTGCTGCTGCTTTAGTTGGCCATTTTTGTCTGTTTATTTGAATTGTTTTATTGACAATTTCTAAAAACGTTTTCATATATGAAACCCTTTACACTTCTAGCTCTACCTATATCTGTTGGCCTATACACGAATGTTTGAATGGCAGAATGGTATAGCAAGTGGGTACCAAAGTATAAATATTTCGTTATAAAAACATTGCTTGATTGGATATTGGAGCGTTTAGAATAATAAATAATAATAAAATTGGAATCAATTTTAGAAAAGTATGACAATTTATTTTGCCAAATTGGTGTTCCCGTCCAATTTAAATTTACAAGAACACGGGAAGGATTATAGGTTTTTCTACATTCTCTCCAGTATTAAATTGTATACAGCTTCCATATTCATATTGATTCTCCTGTTATGAGTGGTATTATGATAAGATAAATATGATGGTCCTTCGACTAAGTTCCACAGTATATGATGTATCTATTTAACTAAATTATCGTCCCATTTCTGTCGTACCTCATTATATACTCATATTGTATTAGTTATCCTGACGAATATATTTTGATCCAATATATTATCGAAAGCGAATCAAATCCATTTCATGAATACTTTGCTATATAGCCTAATGTACTCAACTACATATCTGTGTACAAATTAAATGCATAGGTGATGTTCCGATTTTTATTTGTTTATGGAAAATTGAATTGGGCATAATATATAATAGAACAATATTGTTTAGCTTAGAAGCATTGCTGGGCAAAGGCAAAGGATGAGTTGGAGAAAAAATACCAATGTTGACTGAAACTTATAGGAAATAGTAAATGGTTAAAAGGTCAATACAAAAACAGGCTACCATTTTACTAAATAAATAGCAAACAACAAAAATAGAAGATATAACCAGTCAGCAATGCTGACCGTAACGGTACCTACAACACAGCGCATGGCATAATTATGGAAAGCAGTCTCATTTGAGAAATTATTTTTTTTTTTTAATTTCTTACCCATCTATCAATTTCAAATAATATGAAAAATAAGTCCCACAAAATATTATGCATGTTGATTGACATAATTTTTAACAAATTAAAAATGTAAATTTTCTAAAGCTTTTATGTAATTTATGATGGACAAATCTTTACACAATTGCATATGAATACGAATTCTATGAACATACGCACACATATTTTTATCGGGACTTGTAATTTTTAACAATAAAAATGTAAATTTTCTATATATATATATATATACATATATATATATATATATCTTCTATGATTTTTTTAATGCGAAATAGTATATATATCTTATTTTTTGAATGCGAAATAGTAAATAATATAATAATTTTTTCCTCTGACCACATATTATGGATAGATTTCGGAGGATGATATTCTCATTTCAAGTTTGAAAGCTGAATGTTGTAAAAAGTAAAATTATGAAAATATTGGAATCATAGGTCTGCATGGGACTAACTTTTATAATTATGGTATTTCCAAAAAATAATTTTCAAGAATTTTTCAGAAAAAAACCAGCAAGGAAAGTAGTAATGTCGGACTGGGCCGACAATATGATACCTTCACCACTTTGGGTATATTGTACATAACAACAATTGCATGTCTATGTTCCCTCTTTCTTCAACCTATCCTAACATAAATTTCATTCGGAAAATTTATGGAAAACAATTTATAGGTATTCGGTACGGCGCGTTGTTAAAAATATAATCTATATGTGGAAGCTATATCTAAATCTGAACCGATTTTCACGAAAATTCACACACATCTTTCTAGACTTAATTCAGTACGCTATGCTAAATGTTGTGCAAATCGAAGAATATATATAAGGACCTTGGTGCACCATTTACATAAAATCGGACGAAAATATATATGGGAAATATGTCGAAATCTAAACTGATTTTCCCGAAACACACCACTCATCATTCTACACTCAATTCTACACTCAATATATAGGGACGTTGGTGCATCATTTATATAAAATCGGACTAAAATATATATGAGAGCTTTATCTAAATCTCAACCGATTTTCACAAAAATTAACACACATTGTTCTAGACTTAATTCAGCACGCTATGCGAAATTTCGTGCAAATCGAAGGATACAAAGGGACTTTGGTGCACTATTTACCCAAAATCGGACGAAAATATATATGGGAGCTATAACTAAATCTGAACCGATTTCCAGGAAATTTAACACACATCCTTTTAGACTACATTCAGTACGCTGTGCCAAATTTCGTGCAAATCGAAGGATATATAGGAACGTTGGTGCATAATTTACATAAAATCGGACGAACATAAATATATGTGAGCTACAGGGAAATCTCGACCGATTTTCCCGAAACTCACCACTCATCATTCTACACTCAATTTAGTACGCTAAGCCAAATTTTGTGCAAATCGAAGCATATAAAGGGACTTTGGTGCACTATTTACATAAAATCGGACGAAAATATATATGGGAGCTATATCTAAATCTGAACCGATTTTCACAAAATTTAACACACATCGTTCTAGACTTAATTCAGTACGCCATGCCAAATTTCGTGCAAATCGAAGTATATATAGAGACTTTGGTGCACCATTTACCTAAAATCGGACGAAAATATATATGGGAGCTATATCCAAATCTGAACCGATTTTCAGGAAACTTGACACACATCATTCTAGACCTAAATCATTACTCTGTGCCAAATTTCGTACAAATCGAAAGATATATAGAGACCGTTTACATTAAATCGGGAGCTATATCTAAATCTGAAGCGATTTTTCCCAATTTCAATAGGGTTCATCCTTGGGCCAAATAAGTGACCTATGCCAAATTTCATCCAATTCGGATTATAAATGCGACCTATACTTTGTTTACAATTTAACATGGACAGACAGACGGACGGACATGCATAAATCGACTCAGAAAGTGATTCTATGCATATTCTCAAAAGGAACCATGGGTCTATCTCGTTTCCTTTTGCCGGTTACAAACATATGCACAAAGACATAATACCCTGTACCACATAGTGGTGAAGGGTATAATTAACTGATTTTCTTTTTGACCCGCAAGGAGGCCGGAGGGCGCTATGTCAAAACATGGGCCCATATTAATGATTTTCTGGATATATGTATATCAGTCTCAAGGGACCCGTTATTGCAGCATCTTCGAGGAATTCCGACTAAAGCCTTTAAAAATACCCAAAAACAATTTTTGATAGACTTCGCAATCCCTATGAAAACCTAAAATATCAAATAAAAAACGAATTAGAAGGATGCACCATTATATAAGGATGACCCGGAAACCTGAGTCAATATTGGTATTTTTGGTAAGGAGACTTTCAACTTACTAAGAATTTAAAATATAAAATTACAGCCTATTTGGGTACGTGTTTCAAATTCCCAGAATCCCCAAAAAAACCAAAATTTAGGATGTAGCGTTATATCCTTAAAAAATAAAAGTAAAAAGTAAAACCGGTAAGGAAAGTCGGACGGCGCCGACTATATGATATCCTTCACCACTTTGGCCATATTCAACAGGACCATTAACATGAAATTAGATGAACTAAAATATGTGATCTTTATCTAAATGTGAACTGAGCCCAATTAACACGAAGTCGGTCGGAAATATATATGGAATAGTTTTGTTCATATCGGACTAATTTTGGGTCTTTGGTGAACCATTTACTTAAAATGGGAAGAAACTATATATAGGAGCTATATCCAAATCTAAACAAATCTAAATCTAGGAGCTATATCTAAAATCAAGGAAGCTTGGCACACGTTACCCTACACTGACTTCAGTACGTTATACACAATTTTGTGACAATCGGCCGAACTTTGGGTCTTTGGTGCATCATTCACTTAAAATCGGACGAAAATATATATGGGAGCTATATGTAAATCTGAACCAATTTTTTCTCAATTTCAATAGGGTTCATCCTTGATTTCAACAGACAAACGGACATTTCTAAATATGATGAAGTATATAATCTTTCCGAAAATTACACACACTCAGTTTGGGAAAACTGGAACCTCAACATACCGAAAATTAAGCTTCACTTCGAAGTGGTACTTTTTCAAATATTCAAACATTTTACATATATAATAGGGTGGAAATATGGACTCATTATTACAATAGTGTACGAGGAAATATTATAGCCCCTCATTAGAAATGCTGGTAAAACAATGCGAGTTATGTTATAGCACTCACCAATTTTATCGGGACAAAGCCAAATAATGGAGCTATTTTCTGCCAGAAAATTTTACCATAATCCTTTGGTTGGAAAATGCAATGTAAAAACATGGACAGATTTTCCTCGATTGCAATATTTGCTTCAATGTTGTATCTTAAATATTGAGATCTCTATCTGGTTTCTACAGACAGAGGGACATGGGTACATCGACATCTGCCTAATGATGTAGGGTATAAAAATATTAATAGGGTTTTCGAAACTTGTAGAAGTATCCCAAGCGATGGAACGAATTCGAATGTCCATTGGAAAACAATGCATGTGGCAAACTTTGAGGAACGAGGAAAATAAATAAATATTCTGGATCCATTTATAATCCGAAATGTTAAAAGATAACATCTTCGACTGGAAAAAGCGGTTAAAACTGGATTGAGGCGGAAATTTTATTTGCAGTTTATGTTAAAATGTGGAGCTATGTTGTCAGGAGATCATTTAACCTGGGACAATCTCAAACGCTAAATTACAAAAACTTAGATTTTTAATGTACGGCAAGACAATTCTCCAGTTATAGATGTAGGGTACAATACACCCGACCCAATCTTACTCTCACACATACACGCACCAAAGTAAATAAAATATTTCGAATACATTTTTGAGTGGTCATTCTAACATTTTGTTATTTTTTTCTGTTATTAGAAAAAAAGAGGAAACTTTTTACGTGAACATATGTCAATACAATAACATAGGTCCATGTGTGTGTTTAGAATTGTTTAATAATTTATAAGAGAAAGCAAATACATTTTATTAAAAGCTTTTGTAATCGACCTGTACAAACACTACATCTAAACTACTACATACACGATATGTAAGTGATAAAACTACAAAAAGAAGAAAAGCAGGGGTTGGGGGAAGGGATGATGCCGATGTCCAGTGTTTTATTGCGACTATAGCAAATCATTTTCCTATTTTTATCGTTACCGGGTGAAAGTTACATCTAACACTCGTTACGCTTGACAGACAAAAGTTATTCACTTTGCATTGATTCACATCATCAGCACACACACAGGCACACATCGCTCAATCACAAAACACACACACATATGCGCATTAAAGGAAAGTTACAAAATTGCAATATAAAAATGGCCAAGCAATTTTATGAAAAATGTATTGGAAAATATTGAGTGAAAAAAAACGACATGAAACGCCAGGGGACCAGGAGACAAATGTCCAAAACATTGAAACATGTCTTAATAGCCCAAAGGCATTTGAACCCAAAAATGAACGAAGGGCAGTTTATATCATAAACAGAAATTTAGAAAATATATTCCCCTGGTTTTCCCCCTTCCCAATACGGACATGAATCAATAACACAACTTGCAATACACCAGGGAGTCCATTAAGAGGACAAAACATGAATATAAAAAGAATACCATCTAAAATATATTTCAACGCTTACCAAACCCCACCCCCAACAAAATACATTGTGACAAACACCAGTGATGACCAATAACATCACTTTAAGGTAAAAAAGATTCACCCCCACCACCGACCATAAAACTCAAAAAAGTCAACTCAACTATTTCTTTCTCGCACAGAAAAAAAACAACTTTTGTATATTTTCAAACTTTATGCAGGACACCAGCATATGACAGCATTTTGTTTCCATGTTTTTTATACATGCTAAAGGACAAGAAGTACAAAAAAATTAACATGTCCTCAGACATAGTCAATAAAACCTTTGCAAGTTTTTCTTCATAAAAAATATTTTGCTTAGCACCACAACTCAAAGAAATATGTCTTCCTGGATAAAGGATATGTTTTTTGTTGTTCTTGTATATTCTTGAACATTACCATATATGATAGAAATAAAAAAAATACCATATTCATGTTCCGGACAAAAAATAATAATGTTGGACAGAGGTGGCCTCTGTTGCAAAGGTGAAGTTTTACCCTTCACCTTGTTTTTTACATGACACTTATATTGAAGGACTTATAACGTACCAAAGGACTTATAACGTACAAAGATACTAAGTAAAATTTTAATTTGTATACCCTTAATATGAAATGGACATTAAAAGTACCTAAAATCGTTCAGGATCTTTGGTTGCGGACTATGCTGCCATAAATATTCTATCAGTTTTATCTGCTAAAAAGAAATGCACAATTATAAACTCAGGGGCAAAATTTTGTTGTGACTTTCTAGAGCGGCTCTTAGTTTTGTAAGGATGCCATGTCATGGACCTATATTGACCCGCAATGTCAAATTTCAGCCACTTTGTTTCGATAATATACCTTACGTTACGGTAAAGCCCCCATATTACCATACCCCAAATATTCTTACCGAAAATGGTTAATTTTTGGTTCAATTATTAGCTAATACCCCATATAACGCAACCTTCCATTATTTGATATTTAGGGGGTTTTAGGCACGTTTTTCAAAAGATTCAGCTTCCTGCCTCCGACAATATTCAGTATTTTGATTTTTTTGTGCACATGCTTCTACCAAATTGGTTGTAATTTGTTAATTACTGTCATAATCTTCCTACTGAAAATGAGCAATATTGGCCCACCTTTTACGGGAGCTACAAAAATAAGGTACACCCCAAAGATCGGTACTTTGGGGAGCTTGACCTATTCACCTATTTCAACCAATTTGATAGCAATTTAATATTTTAAATTCTTATTAGGTACTTCTTTCCGGGAAGCCACCATATTCTAAATTGATTTTTCAGGTTTTCGTCTGGTGTCAAATCTTCCTACTAAGCATGATCAATATTGGTTCACTTTTTTAGGGAATCATCCATATAACTATACATCCCAAATTTCGACATTTTGGGGAGCTGGACACGTACTTAAATCTAATTAGCTGTATTTTTATAGCCTTCACCGCACTGTATTATGTCATTGTTCATATGTCTGCAATACGCAAAAGGAAACGAGATAGATTCTTGGTTCCTTTTGAGAATATGCATAGAATCACTTTCTGAGTGAATTGTGCCTGTCCGTCTGTCCTCTGTTGATGTTAAATTGTAAACAAAGTACAGGTCGCATTTAAAATCCGATTTGGATGCAATTTGGTACAGCTCATTTGTTTGGCGCAAGGACGAACCCTATTGAAATTGGTGAAAATCGGTTCATATTTAGATACAGCTCCCATATATATCTTTGTCCGATTTTATGTAAGTAGTTCACCAATGTCCTTATTTACATTTCGATTTGCACTAAATTTGGTAGAGCGTATTGAATTAAGTCTAGAATGAATGCTAAGTTTCGTAAAAATCGGTCCAGATTTATATATAGCTCCCATATATATTTTCGTCCGATTTAAAAGAAATGGTGCACCAAAATCCCTTCATATCGTTCGAATTGCACTAAATTTGGCATTTCGAACTGAATTAAGTCTGGAATGGTGTGTGTCAAATTTCGTAAAAATCGGTTCAGATTTAGATATAGTTCTCATATATTTTTTCGCCCGGTGTCATATAAATGGTGTACCAAAGCCTTTATATTTTTTCGTTTTGGACAATATTAAGCTTAGCTTAATGAATTGATTCTAGAATGAAGTTTGCTAAGTTTCGTAAAAATTAGTTCAGATTTAGATATAGCTCCCATATAAATGTCATGTAAATGGTGCACCGAAGTCCCTATATATCTTTCGATTTGCATTTTTTGCCCGATTTAATGTAAATGGTGCACCGAAGTCCCTATATATCTTTCATTTTGCATTTTTTCGTCCGATTTTATGCTAATGGAGCACCAAAGCCCTTGTATATCTTTCGATATGTCAGTGTTGTGGCATAGCGTACTGAATTAAGACTAGAATGATTTCGTTCAGATTTAAATATAGCTCCCATATATATTTTCGTCCGATTGTGCACTAAAGACCCATGGTTTGGCCGATTGGCAGATAATTTTGTACAATGTACTGAAGTTAGTATAGCCTTACGTGTGTCAAGTTTTCTTGAAGTCGTTTCAGATTTACATATATCTCCGATTTCAAGTAAATGGTGCACAAAAGACCCATAGCTGAGCCGATTGACACAACGTACTGAAGTTAATATTAATATCCGGCAAATTTCATTGAAATCGGTTCAGATTTAGATATAGCATATTCATGTTAATTGTACACCAAATAAACAACGGGTGTCTGATTGAGATTTAATTTTAAACAGTGCAACATTCCGAATAGCGTGTGTCATGTTTGCTTTAAATCGATTTGCACAATTTAGCATCTCTTGAGTATATCCAGAGTGGTGAAGAGTATCATATAGTCGGTCCAGTCACGAAATCGCTCTAATTTGATTTATCAAATTCTTGTGGATTGTCAATTTTTCCTACCAATAAATATCAATGTCAGGTTACTGTTTTGTATAGCTCCCATAGAATAGTGTCATCTTATTTTCGGTATTTTTAAGACTTTAGCCGAATTCACTTTGTTGAGGGTGTGTTATGATAATTTTTATGTGTAGTGAACAATTTTCTAAGAACTAAAATTCCCTTTTAAAATTGCCTCTAAGCTTTCTGTCCCCATTCAATTGACGCCAGTATCTCATTTTTTTAAATTTTACCAACTAACACGTAAATCATGACCTAAGCAAAAACATTCCACAAAAAAGGACAACAAAAACTTTGAATGTCACTTTGGACATGTCCAGTCTTCTCAAGCTGGCTAAAGAAAAATCAATTTAATTTTTACTTGGTTCTCTTTAGATGTTCTTTTTCATCCTCCTCGGTGTATTACAAACATCTATAAAGGAACAAATTCATATGTGGATATATGTGTATGTACATCTATCTATGACCTAAGGGTGATTTTGTTTTGTCACTATTACATTAATGTTTCAAGGTACGTATGGTGCCATGTCATCAAAAAATACAACAACATTTATACATATATGTTTGATTGTATCCACAGAGAGGACATTAAAAACAACGACTTATAGAATTTTTATAAGTTTTTAGTTGCACAGTACAGTGGGCAAAAAAATCGACACAACATTTATGGACACATCAAATGCTACTAATAGAAGTTGTCCATGTAGGGTTGTAGTATGACAGAAACATCCAAGTAAAATGTTGCCGATGTGCACCATTGTTTTTTTTTATTTTTCATGAAAGACTACAAGTGTTAGAAAAAGTTCAAATGTAATATGACAAGTGTTTTCACATAAGAGATTCTTTACAGGTGAGCTGAATCAGGGGTCTCTATAGAAAAGGTGAAGACGAGCGTCTCTATATAGTAGTTAAAGCAGGGAGTTAATATCCGAGTTGAAACAATCTCTATAGTCGATCTGAAGCAGGAAGTCCTCAGAAGCAAACTGGGACTTTGTAAACGAGTTGAAGCGGGGAATATTTACAGATGAGCTGAAGCAGGAAGTATCTACATCTGAGCTGAAGCAGGGAGTCTTTCCAGACGAGTTGAGACGAGAGAGGGATTCTCTGTAGACTATCTGAAGCAAGGTTTCATTAAAGACGAGTCATCAGAGGCGAACTGGGTCTTTGTATGCGAGTTTAAGCAGGGTCTTTGTAGACGATCTGAAGCAGGGAGTATTAACACATGAGTTGAAGCAGGAAGTCTTTACAGACGACTTGCCGCGCAGGGAGTCGTTTTGAGGGAGGGAGTCCTTAGAGGCGAACTGGGTATTTGAAGACGAGTTGAAACAGGGACTCTCTATAGACAATCTGAAGCTGGGAGTCTCTACAAACTATCTAAAGCAGACGAAGCAGGAAGCCTTTAAACGCGAGCTTAAGCAGGGAGTCGTTACAGACGATCTGAAATAGGGAGTATTTACGGAAGAGTTGAAGCTAACTAGGCCTGTGTAGACTCCCTAAGTTGTAGCAGGGGTCTTAACAGACGAACTGAAGGTGGGAGTCCTCAGAGGCATACTGGGTCCTTGTAAACTATCTGAAGGTAGACATTTTAGGACAAGCTGATTTGAATTTTTTACAGACGAACGGAGAGAATATTTCATAAACGTGATGAAAAGAATATTTTATAGCTATGCTGAAGGAATTCATTATAGGCGAGCTAAAGAGCGTATCTGTACGTTTTCGTTATTTTGAAAGTTGTGGTGAATCTGACATAGCTCCCATATAAAAGCCCCAAACCATGTCAAGTACTTGGAAGGCAATTTCCAACCGATGTATCCTTATTTTGCCAACCTGGTGAAATTTCTTGAAATTTTTCAATATTGTTGAAGTTAATAGCTCAGTTATCCAACATACTCGCTGATAATTGTCAATGACAATGTCCACATATAAAGGTTCCAATTTTTTTTACTTGTTCAATTTTATAACAAAACAAATAAAAATGTGTCAGTCGGTGTCACCGATAGATATTTACCCTCAGCCTATAGTTTGTGGAGGTCTTCGGAATTAAACACAAGTTTTATTATTCGCTTTATATAATATATGTTTTTATCAAAGAGGTTTCGGATCAAATGTTGATCAAATCGGTTATTCAATTCGCTTCACATTAAATGTACAAGTTTATAAAATATTGACCTTTTGTGGGGGAGGTACCAAAAGCAGACCGGTCAAACCTTCGGACTTGATCAAGATAATAAGTAGTGCAATGTTTGATTCAAATCGGGCATTCTATTCGAATGATATTGGATTCTTAAATACTGAACAATTTGACCTTTTGCGGAGGGGAAGTACCAGAAGGAATCGACAATTGGTCCCATCTTCCGACCTGCTCTAGGCTTGGTAATGATAGGAGGTTGGGCGAAATTTTGTTCAAATAGGACACTCCATTCGAATACTATTGAATTTTTAAATACTGAAAATATCGACCATTTGTGGTGGAGGTACCAGAAGAAGTTGACCAATGGGGCACATCTTTGAACTTGATCTAGGCTTTAAAAGATAATATGTTGTTCAACGTTTAATTCAAATCGAACATACCATTCGCCTGATATTGGATTTATAAATATTGAAAATGTTGACCACTTGTGGGGGTGATACCAAAAGGAGTAGATCGATGGGTCCCATCTTGAAACTTGATCTAGGCTTGGAAAAGATAATATGGTGTACAAAGTTTTGTTCAAATCTGATATAAAATTATTTTTTAGCACAATTTTGACCATTTTGTGTAGGGAAGGCACTAGTTGGAGTTGACTAAATTAAACTAAGTTAAAATTGAACTAAGTTTGGAAGAAATATTACGATGAGCAAAGTTGGCAAAAAATCGGCGACTCCCTTCGAGAGTTAACGTGCGTAACATCCGGCCAGACAGACATATGTAAATCGACTTCGAATTGTCTAAAACGGATTTGGTCCAATACTTCGATGATGCACATTTTCCCGTAGCAAAGTGTATGTACCCTTATTAGACATAATACTGAGGGTATACATATTCTGAGTTCTTCAGGCCATTTGCCACAACTTCAAGTAAATTTTCTGCACCCACACATACATAATTATTTCCCTAAAATTAAATTTCATTCTTCATTATAATTGACAAAAACATTGTCTCAGATAATCATCATCATCTTTAACTTTCCTTTCATACCTTGTCTAAATGAAGGCGATGATAAACGGCACAACGTCTGTCATTCAAGACGTTTGAATCACTTTTTGTCTTTTTGGCTAAGAAAAGAACACAGTTTATGATAAGGGCGAAACCCAAAGAAAGGGTTGAAATTAAGGATGAAGCAAAGTGACAAACTGCGGATGCGAAGAAATCCATTAAATTATGTACTTCATGTGAAAATTTTAATTTCCAAAATTTCATTGTCCCAACTGCTGAGACAAAGACAACAATATCCTTAAACGCCTTTCCCGGTGATGTTGATAATGATAATAATGCTGTTGTTGTTGCTGGTGGCTGTGTGGGTGGTTGGAGGTGGAATGAACTTCATCTTACAAGAGTTAAGTCCTCAATTATACAAACATTTTATCATAATAAAGATTTCATTACAACAAAATGACTGAAAGACTGACAGTCTGAATGGTTATGCGGCTGGGTGGCATAACAGGTCGTTTGACAGCTTGACGGAATGAATGACATTGGGAATGATAATGTTAATATGAAATGGAAAGAGTTATTGTTGTACGGCGATAATAAAGGAAGGTAAATGGTGCGGGGAAGGGAAATAATAATTTAATATTAAGTTAAGTTTCCTCTATTCCTTTAACGATTAAGTCTATGCTCTTTTAACGCTGCATGTTAATACAACGGCTAAGAAAAACCTTTAACCTGCCAGAACCAGAAACTAAGAAAGATGTGACTGAAATTTGCCATTTCACGTTCTGTGGGGGAGAGAGTATCTTGGCAGAAAATTGTCGATAAATAGAGTGAGTCCAACTCCATTAATTCGCCATTTTAGGATATTGGTGGGTGGAATACTTCTTTGAAGAAAATTATCGATATAGGTCCATATTTTTTACATAGCTACAAAAAAAGTTCTCTCCCAAATTTTGTACCTTCAAGGTTTTCATGCATTTTCCTCCCAATGTGGTCTTTATACCCTTCACCACACTATGGTACAGGGTATTATGTCTTTGTACATATGTTTGTAACAGGCAAAACCAAACGAGATAGACACATGGTTCCTTTTGACAATATGCATTGCATCACTTTTTAAATCGATTTATGCATGTCCATGTTAAATTGTAAACAAAGTACAGGTCGCATTTTTGGATGAAATTTGGCACAGCTCATTTATTTGGCCCATGGACGAACCCTATTGAAATTGGGAAAAATCGGTTCTTGTAAAGTGTGAGTTTGGTCTGGCGGGAGGTGGCCTTGTTTCTAAACTGCTTACTTAGACCATAGTAGCATCTGTTGGCCATCACAATCCTTCTCCGAATTTCAAAACTGATGTCATTCGTTTTATTTATGGCGATACCAAGGTATATAAAGTCTTTAACTACCTCGAAGCTGAACGGATAGGGCTGTCGAATGCTGTCGTGGGTCTTTTCCAGGATTTGGCGCAGAGTGAAAAACTGGTCAATGGTGGATTTGCCAGGTCTAAAGCCACATTGGTATGGTCCGATGATGTCATTGACCATTGGCTTCAGTCGTTCACACAGCACACTGGATAGCATTTTATATGCGATGGGAAGGAGACTTATTCCTCTATAGTTGGCACATATTGTCTTGTCTCCTTTTTTGTGTACGGGACACAGAATGCTGAGGTTCCAATCACAGGGTATGCATTCATCTAGCCAAATTGTGCTAATCAGCTGGTGCATGCTCCTGACCAGCATCTGGCCACCAAACTTGAATAGTTCGGCTGGTAACCCATCGGCTCCTGCTGCTTTGTTGTTCTTGAGCCGATTAATTGCTTTTATGACCTCATCTTGGCTAGGTGGTATACACTATATACCATCATCTCTTATTGGTTCTGGGGTATCTTCTTCATCGCCACTATTTGATACTAGAAGCTCTTCGAAATGCTCCTTCCAGATCCTCAACACGCTGTATGTATCTGTCACCAGATTTCCTTCTTCATCTCTACAGGAGGATGTGCCTGCACCAAAGCCTTCGGTTTGGTGTTTTACTCGTTGGTAAAATTTCCGGACTTCATTCTGACTCCTGTACATCTCTATTTGCTCACGCTCACGTTTTTCTTGTTCTTTCACGTTTCTCCTCTCTCCTTTTCTCCCGATAATTCTCCATCACGTTACTTGTTGCTACTGTCTGCAGGGTTGCCCTATACGCTGCCTTTTTCACATCAGTACCATTACGACACTCCTGATCGTACCATGGGTTTCTTTTCGACGTCGAGTTTCCGTGTTGTATTAGATCGCACCTGTGCTGCAACCTTAGGACGGGTGCGTACCTTGGCTGCCACAAGGTAATGGTCCGAATGGATATTCGCTCCTCGGATCGATTGGACGTCTAAAACACTGGATGAATGCCTTCCGTCTAACACAACATGATCAATTTGATTTCTCGTTGCTTGATCAGGAGAGATCCAGGTGGTCTTGTGTATATCGAGATGCTTGAATCTGGTGCTGCTAACTACCATATTTTTTGCTGCCGCGAAGTCAATCAACATCATGCCGTTGTCGGATGTTTCTTCATGAAGGCTGAATTTTCCGACGGTGGGGAATTATATTTATATTTTCCCTTCCGATTTTTGCATTAAAATCTCCTAGCAGAATTTTAATATCATGGCCAGGGCAACAGTCATATGCTGTTTCTAGGCGCTCTAAAATATGTCTTTGGTCTGTTCATCTTTATCTTCGGTTGGAGAATGGGCGCAAATTAGACTGATGTAAATGAACTTCGCTTTTATACGGATTATAGCAATTCGTGAATCTGGAGACAAGGTCTTTTATTCTCCTGTTAACCATAAATCCGCAGCCAAATTCATGTCTCGTTTCATGGCAGCTATAATACAGGGCGTAATCGTCTGATTTACTTACGCCTATCATTTTCCATCGCATTTCCTGTAAGGCAATAATATCGTCTTTGTACTTCTTGAGTATATCCGCCAAAGCGAACACTGCGCCCAGTAGGCTTTTTTTCTATAGAAAAAAAATTGAGCTCTGGAACAGAGGGCTTTTTTTATAGAAAAAAAATTGAGCTCTGGGCCAGAGGGTTTTTTTCTATAGAAACAAATTTGAGCTCTGGCCCAGAGGTCTTTTTTCTATAGAAACAAAATTGAGCTCTGGGCCAGAGGTATTTTTTAAAGGAAAAAAAATAAGTCTGGGCTAAAGGTTTTTTCTATTGAACAAATTTGAATTTAGGGAAAATTTGAAAAAACTTGAGCTCTGCGCCAGAAGACTTTAGAAAATAATTTGAGTTCGGGCAAGAGGATTGTTTATTTTTTTCAGGACCACATATATTTTCTTGTGTCGATATTATTTTTGCTATCAATATTTCTATATTTTATACGAAATGTACTTCCCTCGCCTCCCTTTAATCTTCCTAAAGTGAATTCAATTTATTACCATTGTTCATTTTTTTGTTTTTCAATTCCAACGAATGAACTTATCATTTATTTATTTTAATGCTGCTATGCAAACATAAACAATTGATTTAATACAAAAAGGACACTTCATTCTTATCCAGCAATCCTTTATTTATTTGCCCTAGAGGTATATATGTGTGTGTGTGTGTTTGGCTGTATGAGTGTGTTGGAAAAAACGCCACAAAGGCTTAAAAAATCATCCAACACCTTTGCAACCCCATTTTTGATTTGATTTGTTGCCCACCGCACTTTACTAATCCTCTTGTGGATCGATGTTCGCATTCTAGCTCTGTTTTGATTTCATCTTTTTTTCAAATTCTCAGAATGATCAAACAAAAATGTTGTTGCTGTTGTTGTATTTTTTGCAATTCTCTTTCCCCATTTCAATGTAGAAAATGACATTAAAACGGATTGTTTTTTTTTCTGTTTACACACTCACTCACATTATCCACTGGTGGATTTTTCATAGCATTTTCCAATTTTTCCATATCACTTCTCGCCGTTTGCCCACAATAAACTATGGCATATCACTTTGCGGAAAATGTGAACGGAATGAAACGGAGCGGATATACGATAGAAATAGTTTGAAAAATATGTTAAGGTTTCCTTTCTTTCATGGTGTCCATGTATCATTCACCGCCATACTTGAGTTGTATTTCATTTTTAGTGTAGCTGAATGTGGCAGAGGATGGGGTCGGAGAGTGAAAACAACAAGTTTTTTTCATTCTTTTTTATTTACTTAAGACTTCCGTTTGGTTGAGTGGTTCGGAGGTAAAAAAAATATAAACGAGTTAAAGATTTATTATATGCTATGTATTTCTTTTACTGTCCACTGATATAAAAATATTCTTATGGGTATTGTGGGTGGTAGGTATGAGGGTCCAATATTTTCAGGTATCAACAAAATGGAATAAGTATTAATTATGATAAAAACATTGATTTCCACAAATTCGTTTGTTAAAAAACTTGAATGGTTTCGAGACAATTTGGCAAAAAAAAGGTTTTTTATCAGTCCCGCCAGTTTGGTTAAGTATTTAAAAAATTAGTTAACAAGCAGTTAATTCGGGTGGGGCCGACTATATAATACCCTGCACCACTACATATTAAACAGATGCATTCTAACAGATGGAACATAAACATGAAATTGGATGAACTAAATTATGTGATCTTTATCTTAATTTGAACCGACTTAGATCAATCCATAAACATATCATTCGTTTGTTACAATGGGACAATGTTATGTAAATCGATTTCAAGCAAATATCAATCGGACATCCGTTGGGCTATGTATGTACTACAAACGCAACTACGTTATTCTATGCTCAATTTTGTACGTTGTACAAAATTTCATGTCAATCTGACAAACATGAGGAGTTTGGTGCACCATTTACTTAAAATCGGTTGAACATATATATGGAAGCTATATCCAAATATGAACCGATTTCAACGAAACTTGCCACATGTTAGTTTATACTAAATACAGTACGTTTTGTTCCTAGCAACCATACATAGGGTCCTTGGTACATTTACTTATCATCGATAGATAATGTGGAAGCTATATCTAAATCTGATGTCGCTATGCCAAAATTCGTGCAAATCGAAGAATATGTAGGGTCTTTGGTGCACCATTTACATTAAATCGGACGCAAATATATATGGGAGCTATATCTAAATTTGAACCGATTTTCAGGAAACTTTACACACATCATTCCAGACTTAATTTAGTACGCTGTGCAAAATTTCGTGCAAATCGAAAGATGTATAGAGACGTTGGTGCACTATATATATATATATATATATATATGGGAGCTAATCAATTTGAACCGATTTTTAGGAAACGAACACATATATATGGGAAATGTTGTGCAAATATAAATCTGAACCGATTTTCACGGAATTTAGCACACAATATTCTAGAATCAATTCAGTACGCAATGCTCAATTTCGTGAAAATCGAATGATGTACATAATTTGGTACATAATTTTCATTGAATCGGACAAAAATATATATGAGAGCTATATCTAACTCTGAACCGATGTTTCCCAATTTCAATAGGGTTCGTCCTTGTGCCTAATAGATTAGCTGTGCCAAATTTCGGATCATAAATGCGACCTGTATTTTGTTTACAATTTAACATGGACTGACAGACGGACGGACATGCATAAATCGTCTTAGAAAGTGATTCTATGCATATTCCCAAAATGTAGACACGTTCGATAACTCAGATATGCTTCAGGCAAAATAATGACGACAAGATTTTGATCGATTTGGATCCTGACAGAGGTTCAAGGTAATAAAAGTTTAAGACAAAAATTAATAAAATGTTTTTTTTTTTTGCTAGCATTTTTAAAATGGGCAATGCGTTCTTATCGAGTATTTGAAAGTGGGACTACTGAGGATAAAATTAATGGATAAGGCATCTTATAGATAGAATTTTGACATTTAGTTATTGTGAAGGCGGATATGTTGGTCCCACAACCGCACATTCCCACCGATGTGGTTGAATTTTGTAATTAACCTTTCAATTGGTAATAGACCTTCGTGCAGATAATTGTTATCGTAGAGACACTTTTTAACATAACCTTGACATTTTTATGTATTTTTGAAGTCCTAGCCGATTTACTAATCGAAGTTACATTTCAATGTATTTTGCATTCCGAGTTCTTGAAAAGTTTAAATTATATTTTCGGAAAATTTGCTATAAATGATTATGTTTTGACCAGGCCCCTTTTAGGAACATTGAAGGTCCTTACGGCAATGTCTTACCAAATTGTCTGAATTTTGACATACCGGGTTTTAGTAGGTACGAAACTTATTCCAATAAAAAATAACACCCATTACACGGGTTATGAGGTGTTCCGAATGGTGTTTGACATTTATGTTTAGTCATTAAACATTGTCGCCATTTTTAACATTTAATAATTTTCATAATCTCAATAACACCCACAATATTACACATTTAGCTATGAGTTGAAACTGCGCAACAGCTTTATATATTTTTACCCCATAGATTCTAATATCACCTAATAGAATAACACGCCATTTTCCACCCTTATGATAACAAAATTTCATAATTCATAAACAGAGGAAATAAAAATATTAACCACAAAAATTGGTAACAACCACAATAGCACCAAAGTTTAGCTTTAACCGACCAATAGCCAACCAGAAAACATTTCAACACCAAGACATGAAACAAAGTTTTCCAAGTTCCACCCATTTTATGAATACATATGAATTTTTCATAGCATAAAGTTATGCCATCTCAACGTCATAATAAAACATAACAATTTCATATCTCCCCCACTCTCCTACCACTCTTAACCAAACTGCCAGTTAGAGTAAACTTTTTTATATTTGCCACGTAAACAGAAGTGAATGAGCCACCCACCACCACCACCATCATAATCACCACAATGTGGCCATGGGGGAATAAAAACGGAAATATTATGGGCAGGAAAAAAAGCTGACTCAAACACTCCACATGCAGTCAGCCAGCCAGCCAGGAATAACAAATACCAAAGGCAAAGGTTTCACTTTGCTCCCACACACACATTCATACATTCTGGCTGGAACAAAAACAGCAAAGAAAAATCGTGAAAAGGCGGAAGGAAATCGAGAAAAAATAGCTCACGTTAATGTTAGCCATAATGTTGCTCTCCCCCCTCCAGGACCACCACTACAAAATGTGAGGGTGAAAAAGATTATGAAAAAAAAAAGAGAAATGTGAAAAGAAAACATTCATTCCTTCATTCGTTCCCATTATATTCAGTGAAGAGGAAAATTTCCTAATGGTGGGTGGGGGGTAGTGGTTGAATAAAAAGGGGGCCAATATATAAATGTGATACAATCGCATTCACACACACACTCATTTATACTAAAATAACATTTGAAGACGGTTAAACAAACTGAAGGGTGATTTTTTTATTTTTTCTTTTTGCTCGTTCGTTCAAATGCTTTGGTGTCATATAGCTCCCCCTCGGCTTTCTATATTCTCGATTGTAGTATTAGCTTAGCCTCAACCCAAACAACCACCCACAATTATAACGTTATATTTCCTTTAATAACGGAAAAAGGTATATTTGAGGAGTATGAGAGCGGCCGCTGTTGCTGCTATTTGAGAACATTTGTGTGTGTGTGAATGTGTGTGGGTGTATTTTTGTGTGTCTGTAGAAAACGACGTGTGGTTATGTTATTGTTCAATTTTGTTGGATTCGAAGTTTATTCGTCTTCCTTGCCTTCCTTCTCTGATTAAGAATGTGACTATTTCATATGGTATTTAAGTTGCAAGGTTGCCCTATAAAATCCACGCCTATATATCTGGGAGAGTCCTTGAGAAAATATTCTTTTAAAAATCCACGCCTATATATGTCTGGGAGAGTCCTTAAGAAAATATTCTTTTAAACATCCATGCCTATATATGTCTGGGAGAGTCCTTAAGAAAATATTCTTTTAAAAATCCACGCCTATATATCTGGGAGAGTCCTTGAGAAAATATTCTTTTAAAAATCCACGCCTATATATCTGGGAGAGTCCTTGAGAAAATATTCTTTTAAAAATCCACGCCTATATATCTGGGAGAGTCCTTGAGAAAATATTCTTTTAAAAATCCACGCCTATATATGTCTGGGAGAGTCCTTGAGAAAATATTCTTTTAAAAATCCACGCCTATATATCTGGGAGAGTCCTTGAGAAAATATTCTTTTAAAAATCCACGCCTATATATCTGGGAGAGTCCTTGAGAAAATATTCTTTTAAAAATCCCCGCCTATATATCTGGGAGAGTCCTTGAGAAAATATTCTTTTAAAAATCCACGCCTATATATCTGGGAGAGTCCTTGAGAAAATATTCTTTTAAAAATCCACGCCTATATATCTGGGAGAGTCCTTGAGAAAATATTCTTTTAAAAATCCACGCCTATATATCTGGGAGAGTCCTTGAGAAAATATTCTTTTAAAAATCCACGCCTATATATCTGGGAGAGTCCTTGAGAAAATATTCTTTTAAAAATCCACGCCTATATATCTGGGAGAGTCCTTGAGAAAATATTCTTTTAAAAATCCACGCCTATATATCTGGGAGAGTCCTTGAGAAAATATTCTTTTAAAAATCCACGCCTATATATCTGGGAGAGTCCTTGAGAAAATATTCTTTTAAAAATCCACGCCTATATATCTGGAGTCCTTGAGTCCACGCCTATATATCCTTCCTTGAGAAAATATTCTTTTAAAAATCCACGCCTATATATCTGGGAGAGTCCTTGAGAAAATATTCTTTTAAAAATCCACGCCTATATATCTGGGAGAGTCCTTGAGAAAATATTCTTTTAAAAATCCACGCCTATATATCTGGGAGAGTCCTTGAGAAAATATTCTTTTAAAAATCCACGCCTATATATCTGGGAGAGTCCTTGAGAAAATATTCTTTTAAAAATCCACGCCTATATATCTGGGAGAGTCCTTGAGAAAATATTCTTTTAAAAATCCACGCCTATATATCTGGGAGAGTCCTTGAGAAAATATTCTTTTAAAAATCCACGCCTATATATCTGGGAGAGTCCTTGAGAAAGTATTCTTTTAAAACTCCACGCCCTTGAGACGCCTATATATCTGGGAGAGTTCTTGAGAAAATATTCTTTTAAAAATCCACGCCTATATATCTGGGAGAGTCCTTGAGAAAATATTCTTTTAAAAATCCACGCTTAAGGCCTTTGAGTCCTTGAGAAAATATTCTTTAAAAAATCCACGCCTTAAAGGTGAGCTTTGAGTCCTTGAGAAAATATTCTTTAAAAAATCCACGCTTATATGTCCTTTGAGAAAATATTCTTTAAAAAATCCACGCTTAAGGCCTTTGAGAAAAATATTCTTTAAAAAATCCACGCTTATATCTGTCAAAATATTCTTTAAAAAATCCAGTCCTTGAGAAAATATCCTTTAAAAAATCCACGCTTAAGGCCTTTGAGTCCTTGATATTCTTTAAAAAATCCACGCTTAAGGCCTTTGAGTCCTTGAGAAAATATTCTTTAAAAAATCCACGCTTAAGGCCTTTGAGTCCTTGAGAAAATATTCTTTAAAAAATCCACGCTTAAGGCCTTTGAGTCCTTGAGAAAATATTCTTTAAAAAATCCACGCTTAAGGCCTTTGAGTCCTTGAGAAAATATTCTTTAAAAAATCCACGCTTAAGGCCTTTGAGTCCTTGAGAAAATATTCTTTAAAAAATCCACGCTTAAGGCCTTTGAGAAAATATTCTTTAAAAAATCCACGCTTAAGGCCTTTGAGTCCTTGAGAAAATATTCTTTAAAAAATCCACGCTTAAGGCCTTTGAGTCCTTGAGAAAATATTCTTTAAAAAATCCACGCTTAAGGCCTTTGAGTCCTTGAGAAAATATTCTTTAAAAAATCCACGCTTAAGGCCTTTGAGTCCTTGAGAAAATATTCTTTAAAAAATCCACGCTTAAGGCCTTTGCTTAAGGCCTTTGAGTCCTTGAGAAAATATTCTTTAAAAAATCCACGCTTAAAGGTCTTTGAGTCCTTGAGGAAATATTCTTTAAAAATCCACGCCTTTATGTCTTCGAATCCTTGAGAAAATATTCTTTTAAAAATCCACGCCTTACAGAGGAGGAGCCTCAAGAAAAAATATTCTTTTAAAAATCCACGCCTATATCTCTCATGGTCCTTGGAAAAATATTCTTTTAAAAATCCACGCCTATATCTCTCATGGTCCTTGGAAAAATATTCTTTTAAAAATCCACGCCTATATATGTCTGGGAGAGTCCTTAAGAAAATATTCTTTTAAACATCCACGCCTATATATCTGGGAGAGTCCTTGGGAAAATATTCTTTTAAAAATCCACGCCTATATATATGGGAGAGTCCTTGAGAAATTATTCTTTTAAAAATCCACGCCTATATATATGGGAGAGTCCTTGAGAAAATATTCTTTTAAAAATCCATGCCTATATATCGGAGAGTCCTTGAGAAAATATTCTTTTAAAAATCTACGCCTATATATATGGGAGAGTCCTTGAGAAAATATTCTTTTAAAAATCCACACCTGTATATATGGGAGAGTCCTTGAGAAAATATTCTTTTAAAAATCCACGCCTATATATATGGGAGAGTTCTTGAGAAAAAAATTCTTTTAAAAATCCACGCCTATATATATGGGAGAGTCCTTGAGAAAATATTCATTTAAAAATCCACGCCTATATATACGGGAGAGTCCTTGAGAAAATATTCTTTTAAAAATCCACGCCTATATATATGGGAGAGTCCTTGAGAAAATATTCTTTTAAAAATCCATGCCTATATATCGGAGAGTCCTTGAGAAAATATTTTCAAGGACCACGCTTATATCTCAGAGAAAAATCGCCATCAAAATCTACTATTTTACCCTGTTAGTCCTTTCGAAAATAGCGTTTTCTAAAGTCGTTTTCCCTTGAAACATGATTCTCCATCTATTGTTATCTCTACTTTTCCACAAACCATCTTTTATCCATGAAAACGTGCCGTTCTTTTTGGTGTGGGACAACGTGAGCCGTTTCACATGTGTGGGTGTCCTATGTAATATGAACATGTTATATGCTTATCATAAAAAGGACAAAACAATAACAATAAAAATCATTCTGACCAAAAACTCTCCCACCACTCAGGTTTAATAGGAAAACTCACACATACCATGTATGGTCTGCAACACCCCACAATTATAACTGAAGGCACTCACACATGTGGAAAACTTGGATCCTTTTATGTGTGTTTTTTCGCCACGAGAAAAGATGGTGGCCACTCACTCACACACACACACACGAGTGCATATAAAAGATGATACAAAGTTATAGTTTATCTCTATTTTATTTAGTTGATTGTTGTTGTTGTCATTGTTGTTATTCCTTTCTGCTGCTTCTGGCGAGTGACCATCAGTTTCTATATTTTACTTTTTCTCTTCTTCCACATTTTTATATACATCTTTAGAGACGTTGTACACATGCACATATATATGTTTGGGCCATCCTTTTCGTCATACATGTATGTGTGTTTTGTATCGGGTCGTTGTCATTTTCTGTGTGCCATTTCTTCAATAATAAATAATGAACATAAAAGTCTACGAAATACGTTTATGAAATTCAATTTATTGAGCGAGCTTGTTGCCTCCTCCTCCCAGACAGCCAGCCTGCCTGCCATATATCCTTCAGAAATGGCAAATATAGTTAAAATACAAACATGGCGTTATCTGATGCAGAGAATACGTGCTCGCTTTATATTTGTTATGATTATATATAGCTGTTATAACTGTACATAAATACATATGTATGTACATATATTTGTGTATAAAGTTCAATTTATGTGGACAGTGTTCCATTTAGAGTTTATTGATATATTAGGGTAGAAAATATTCCGTAGTACATTAATATAAGCTATTATTCATATATAGAAGATATAAATTTTATATCTATAAAAGATCTTATATAACTACAATTTTTAGAATAGCCGCTGATGAAAGTTTACAGGAAAATTATAAATGTGCATAGAATCACTTTCTGAGTTGAATTATGCATGTCGGTTCATGTATTTTTGTGAACAAAGTACAGATCGTATTTATGATCCGATTTAGATGAAATTTGGCACAGCTCAACGCTATTGAAATTGGAGAAAATCGGTTCAGATTTAGATATATCTCCCATATATATATTTATCCGATTTTATCTAAATGGTGCACCAAACACCCAATATTTGTCCGATTGAAACAAATTTTTTACAGCGTACTGATTACAGCGAAGTTTACGAAGTTTTGTGGAAATCGGTTCAGATTTAGATATAGCTCCCATATATAGTTTCATCCGATTTTTGTTAAAGGGTGCAGCAAACTCTCAATATTTGTCCGATTAATACAAAATTGTACACAGCATGCTGAATTAAGTCCAGTTTTATGTCCGTGAAGTTTTGTTTAAATCGGTTCAGATTTAGATATAGTTCCCATATATAGTTTCGTCCGATTTTTGATAAATGGTGCACCAAACTCCCAATATTTGACCGATTAAACAAAATTTTGCACAGCATACAGACCGAATTGACTGTAATTTAGTACATCGAGTTCTTATTAACTAGCACATCTCTCCACTATATATTATAAATATAGGTTAATTTCTTTCGGGTAGCCCCCATATAAGGTACCCCTCAAATTTCGGTATTTTGGGGTTCTTGAACCAAATTCTTTTTTATACCCTTCACCACACTGTGGTACAGGTCTGAGTCGATTTGTTAATAAAATTGTTAACAAAGTACAGGGCGCAATTATCATCCGATTTGGATGAAATTTGGCACAGGTCACTTAATTGGCCCAAGGATGAACCCTATTGAAATTGGAGAAAATCGGTCCACGTTTAGGCATAGCTCCCATATAAGGGTACTTCCAAATTTTCGGTATTTTGAGGTTCTTGAGTGCGTTTTTAACTGAATTCGCTGAAATTCGGTACTTTGAGTTCTTATTGGGTAGCAAATCTCCCTACCAAAAATTTTATAAATAAAGGTCCATAGCCCCCATAAGGGTACCCCCAAATTTCGGTATTTTTGGGTTCTTGGGCTCGTTTTATAACTGAAATTTTGTACATTGGGTTCTTACTCCAAATTACTCCACTAAAAATTATAAATATAGGTCCAGTTTTTCTGGTAGTCCCCATATAACCGTACCCCCAAATTTTTGGTATTTTGGGGGTTCTGATCGTATTTTTCGACCGAATTGACTGTAATTTAGTGCGTCGAGTTCCTATTAGGTAGCAAATCTCTCCACTATTAATTATAAATATAGGTCATTTTTTCGGGTAGCACCCATATAAGGGTACCCCCAATTTTCGGTATTTTGGGGTTCTTGAACCAAATCCTTTTTATACCCTTCACCACACTGTGGTACAGGGTATTATGTCTTTGTGTATACGTTTGTAACAGGCAAAAGGAAACGATATAGAGACATGGTTCCTTTTGAGAATATGCATAGAATCACTTTCTGAATCGATTTATGCATGTCCGTCCGTCCGTCCGTCCGTCCGTCTGTCTGTCCATGTTAAATTGTATACAAAGTACAGGTCGCATTTATGATTCGAATTGGATGAAATTTGGCACAGCTCATTCATTTGGCCCAGGACGAACCCTATTAAAATCGGTTCAGATTTAGATATAGCTCCCATATATATTTTCGTCCGATTTATTGTAAATGTTGTACCAAAGTCCCTATATATCTTTCGGTTTGCACGAAATTTGGCATAGTGTACTGAATTACGTGTAGAATGATGTCTTTTAAGTTCCCTGGGAATCGGTCTAGATTAAGATATAGCTCGCATATATATTTTCGTCCGTACCAAAGTCCCTATATATCTTTCGATTTACACGAAATTTGACATAACGTAATAAATTAGTTCTAGGATGATATATATTTTCGTGTGTTGTACCAAGTTATATCTTTCTGCAAAATTTGGCATAGCGTAATGAATTAGGTCTAGGATGATGTGTGTTATGTTTCCTGAAAATCGGTCCAGATTTAGATATAGCTCCCATATATATTTTCGTCCGATTTAATGTCTATGGTGTACCAAAGTCCCTATATATGTTTCGATTTGCACGAAATTTGGCATAGTGTATAGAATGATGCGTGTTAAGTTTCGTGAAAATCGGTTCAGATTTAGATATAGCTCCTATATATTTTTTCTTCCGATTTCATGTAAATTGTGCACTACAGACCTAAAGTTTGTCCGATCGCCAAACAATTTTGTACAATGAACTTTAGTTAATATAAATGAATCTCTGACAAGTCTCATTGAAGTCGGTTCAAATTTTGATATAGCTCCTACATATATATTTTGGTCAGATTTTACACAAAATTGACACAAATTTTGCAAAACGTACTGAAGTTAGTATAACCTAGAAGTTGAATATAAATGTTTGACCAAGGTGGATTCAATTGGCACAAAATTTTGCATTCGACGTCTGTAAGGATTCATCTGTTGAATGTGCCCAAAGTGGTGAAGGATATCGTACAGTCGGCCCCGTCCGATCATCTGCATCAAATACCCAACGATTGTTCGATTGCAATGATATTTTCCATGGCGTAGCGACATAAGTCTTGAAAGAAGTATATTAAATTTCATTCCAATCAGTTTAGAATAAAATATATTTCTCATACATATTTTCGACTTTTTCTTTGCTTTTTTTAGTATACGTGTTTTCCGAGTGTGGAATGGTTTCCCAACCGTTATAAAGAAATTATTGGCTTAAATATGACGAAAATAAAATCATGCAGGTGTTGATTTTAATGCTCAAAATGACAAAACAATAGGTTGATATTTGCAGAATCCTCCAGCCATAGAAGAGCTTAAGAACTCGTGGAAACCATGTCTTCTATATATAAAATATATGTTTCTTTCTTTTTACCCCAAAAATCTACCCATCACCCTAATATCCGCCATTTAATTTCTCCCCCTTAATAAGACAGACACTAAGTTTCACCAAAGTTATAATGAAACATTATAGGAATTTTCTATAAGTTGATGTGTGGTCAGCCAGACGTCACTGTCTGTATGTGTGTTTGTGTATATTCGTTTTTGGCTCATTTTCTCATTATCTTCATTGCGCCCGTAAAGACAACATCATCAATGAAATGTTAGTTATTTTTGGTTCTACCAACTAACCAATTTGCCATGAAATCCTCCCAAATTATTCTTTCTTTTTGCAATTAATGATTTTGTGTGTGTGTGTGTGTTTGTGAGTCTGTTCTGTACAGTTATCTTTGTCTGTTTCTTTCATTTTTATCATAAAAATTTAATCATTATAAATATTTTACGTCTAGTCCATTTCAGGGGGTGTATATGTGCGGGGTAGGTAATTTTTTTCTCGTACTCTAACCGCCCCTTGATATCAGAAGTAAAATTATTTAGTTTTGTTTTTTTCTGTCAAATTAGTTTCTTATCATTGGAATCGAATGCCATTATTTGTCATCGACATTAGTTGATGATAGTGGTTAATAAATAAGTTCGGGAATGTCAACAAAAAGAGGAAGAAATGAATGAATCCAAAGTGTGCCTCAAAATAGTGATGGTGAATTTAATATATGATCGAATTTCTTTAAAGCAAACATTCGTATAAACAATTCTTCTGATTTTTGTAATTTTGCAAAGTTAGCCCTATATTGATTTCTGTTTCCGGGTAATTTCAATGTGTATATATATATTGAAATTTAGAGATCTATCTAAAATGTTGAGATCTCTAAAGAGAACTGACAGTGATAGGGACATATGCTAGACGTCTGTAATTTTTCGCTATGATATTGTCATATTATCCTTCGACAAATATATCATCAAATATTTATCATCCATTCGCTGACACTAACATATATTCAAACATTTTACTATTTCTTATTCGAACATTAGATGGTCATAAATTCGAATGTAATTGAATTAAAAGAAATATAACAAAGAAAACATACATCTTCTAATGGCTTTCATAAAAAAATAAATACATACATATAAACATACTTATATACTAATGTGAAGACATTTAACATTTTATATACATACATTATTGACGTTCACATAAATGCCAAGGATGATAAAAATACATACATACATACATACTTCCAACGAAAATATAATAAAAATTATACACTCTGTTGCACATGCCACAATTCACACAAAAATCACACTCTCAGCGTCAAGGAAAAAATCCAAAAACAAAAAAACTTTTGTTTGCTTTGAAAGCAAAAAAGAAACTTTAATAGAAATACACCTACAAGGGAACTTGTAAAGTCCAGTCTGACAACAAAAAACACATATAAAGATGTGAACTGACAAGGATAAAAATTGCTATGGGTGTATTTTGTGATGTATAAAGAAAAAGAAAAACTCACTAACACATCCATATGTATTAAAGTATATAGGAAGAAACAAAGATGGCATCATGATAGTAGCGATCCTCCAAGTTTCGGTACAATTGGATCAAAATAGGTGTCAGATCTCGGAATTCTAAAAAACTGAATAATTAAATTTCGTAAATGTTTTCATCACCCTTGGAAATAGTGAGCTGATATGTGCCGCGAGTTCACCCATAAGAACTATAAAAAATGTGTTGAGGCGTCGCGTTAGTTGCCCACACTCGGAAAACCCCACCTACTATGAAAAAGCAAAGAAAAAGAAAACCAAACCCCCCCTAATGTTGACGACCACGATCGGCGAATCTGCATTTGGAATGTATGCACGTTGTACAGAACAGTTTTCGCTTTGGCGGATGTACTCAAGAAGTACAAAGCCGCTATTATTGCCTTACAGGAAATGCGATGGAAAGGGACAGGCGTAAGTAAACCAGACGATTACGCCCTGTATTATAGCTGCCATGAAACGAGACATGAATTTGGCTGCAGATTTATGGTTAAGAGGAGAATAAAATACCTCGTCTCCCGATCGATATAATCCGCATAAAAGCGAAGTTCTTTTACAGCAGTCTTATTTGCATTGAGGATTTTGAAGGAGCATTTTGAAAAGCTTCTGGTATCAAATAGTGGCGGTGAAGAAGATACCCCAGAACCAATAAGAGATGACGGTATAGAGTGTATACCTCCTAGCCAAGATGAGGTCAGAGTAGCAATCAATCGGCTGAAGAGTAATAAAGCAGCAGGTTCTGATGGTTTACCAGCCGAACTATTCAAGACTGGTGGTCAGATCCTGTGTCCCGTGCACAAAAAAGGGACAAAACGATATGTGCAAACTATAGAGGAATTAGCCTTCTTACCATCGCATATAAAGTGCTATCCAGTGTGTTGTGTGAACGATTGAAGCCAATGGTCAATGACATTATTGGACCACACCAATGCGGCTTTGGACCTGGCAAATCCACCATTGACCAGATTCTCACTCTGCGCCAAATCATGGAAAAGACCCACGAAAAACACATCGACACATACCATCTATTCGTCGACTATAAATCCGCATTCGACAGCCCTATCCGGCAGGATTATACCATCAAACTATGATATATGTATGTGGTCTACATTTATACTGGCATTTGTATGCTACGTGTTTTAGGTCTACGGAGACAGTGTCCATGGCTCGGTAGACTTGATGGAAATAGTAAGTGATACGTTTACCTCAAATCGGACATTCACATTTTATGAGATTTACAATGAAATTTAGTATTCCCAAATGGTTTGAAAAAATTTGGAATGAAATTAATTTTTAAGGGTGCGTTTTTTGTCTCAATCCGACCAATATTGGCAGTATGGTGCTCTATTTACATAAAATCGGACGAAACTATATATGGGAGCTATATCTAAGTCTGAACCGATTTCAACAAAACTTGACATATATCAATCTAGACCTAATTCAGTACTCTGTGCAAAATGTTGTCTCAGTCGGACCAATATTGGGAGTTTGGTGCATTATTTACATAAAATCGGACGAAACTATATATGGGAGCTATATCTAAATCTGAACCAGTTTTCTCCAATTTCAATAGGGCTATTAAGTGACGTGTGCCAAATTTCATCCAAATCAGATCAGAAATGCGAACTGTACTTTGTTCACAAAAAAACATGGACACACAGACCGACATGCATAAATCGACTGAGAAAGTGATTCTATGCATATTCTCAAAAGGAATCATGGGTCTGTATCGATTCCTTTTGCCTGAAAAGTCTGTCGCCTGTCTTGCTGGATTGACGAAGTACCTGATTTGAATCTGTAACCCTTCTTAAAAAATAAGCTTTGTGACTTTTGGTTTTCGTCGTTTTAGATGATAAACGATTTCGTCTGTATTTTTCAAATGTTGACCATTTCTATAATGAAAGTACTGGAAGGAATGAACCTATGAATCCCATCTTCCGATTTGATTTAGATTTAATGTCCCATCTTCCGACTTGGATAACATGGAGTCTCTCACAACAATTCAGAGACTTTGATCTGCCTTCTCTCTCACAAAATATCCAACATATAGTCAAAATTAGAATATCAAGAAAACTAATGTCATGCTACAAGGTATATCAATTGAATACGATTACGAAAGCTTCTGCTATCTAGGGAGCACTGTAACAACAAAAGGTGGTGTATGGATAAACTCACATCTGTCAGGAAACCAAACTCAAAATATTCGAAGTATGAATAAAATCAATTATACGGCAGTGGCTTGGGTCTAACACCATCACACATTATAAACAAATGCCTGAGGAGCATATACAGAATATTCTATCTCAACGCCATAGAGCTGTGGAACCTAACGAACCATGAACCCATACAAAAGAAAATGTTCTTGCGTTTAAAATGTTTTTGTATCGGGTTCTGGGTTGAAAAAAGTTACCATAGCATAACTAGAATGACGCTTAAATGTAATCCCCCACAAGTAACGATTAACGTCGATGAAGAAACATGTGGTGACGAAAAGTAACCCAATATAATCTATCATGGGAAGATGCAATACAACGGGAGCTAACCGAGTAAGATGACGATGTTTTGCGGGCCCTAGCTACTAAGAGAAGAAGTCGGTCCAGTCCAACTTTTGTTTTTCTTTTCTTAAAAGTTAAAATTAATTCCCCTATTTCATTATACCCTCCACCATAGTATGGAGGGTATATTAATTTTGTCATTGCGTTTGTAACTCATCGAAATATTCATTTCCGACACTATAACGGTACCTCATAATTTTCAGTATTTTGGGGGTTTTGGTCTTATTTTTCCACCGAATTGGCTGTAATCTAGTATTCTGAGTTCTTAATAGGTAACAAATCTCTCCACAAAAAAATATGAATATAGTTCCATTTTTTCCGGTAGCCCCCATATAAGGGTACCCCAATTTTCGGTATTTTGGAGTCCTTGAGCGCGTTTTTCAACCGAATTCGCTGTAATTTGATATTTCGTAGTCGTATATGGTAAAACATCTCCTTACCAAAAATTATTAATATTCGCCCCCTTTTTGGGGTAGTCCCCATATAACCCCCTTTTTATTTATATGAAAATAGTTATCTGATTTTCCGCGTTTTGGATTTGGTTCTAAGACTCTGATAAAAACAAACTAGAACGTAAGGTTCAATAATGAACTATATATGAAATTTAGTCCGCATTTAGGCCTAGCCGTAGCCCCTTTGTGGGAGGTACCAGAATGTATGGACCGATATTCCCCAAAATCGAACTTGAACTAAGTTCGGAAGAAATAATAAGATGGGATGAAATCAAAATTTTCTGAAACGGATTTGGTCCAAAGAAACATGGGGTCTAGAACCAATATTTCGATGAGGCACTATTTCACCATGTCAAAGTGTATACACTCTAATTAGCCATAAGGATGAGGGTATAATTTTCTATTAAAAATGTATGGTTTACATAATCGGTTTGTAGAAATTTCGGTATAGGTCAACTTTTTGGTATGTTCCCTATATTTTCATTTCAAGTACCTGTGAGTATACTTTTTTGTTGGAGGGTATCCAAAGTTCGGACCGGAGGAACTTAACGCTTTTTCACTTGTTTATATTAAATCTCAGTTTGAAAAATTCTACTCCTCCATTGCTAAATTCTACTCCACCCTAAATTGCTAAGAACGAAATTTCCCTATGTGGGCTTAAATTTACATCAACAAAAATTTAACATTCATTATTAGCACTCATTTCACATCCAAGTGAATGGTATTCGAGTTATCATTCTATATCCCTCTCAACTTGTTGACTTCCATCTCTTCCCTAAGAGCTTTCAAAGTTGGTGGAATTAAATAGCTTTTCAACCAATGATGATAAGAAATACCTGTGGCTGCTGCCACCAAGGCAATGAAGATAAATGACAGGTAAACATAAACATTGAAATATAGTCTATACAAATACAAGTTTATTTACATATATACACACATATATAAAAGAAAACATATGTTTGTATATGTGTATATCCATAAGTGTATATAAAAATATGCTGCTGATAATCAAAATCGAAAAAAAATTTGAACAAAAATCGTGACGAACAAATATGAAAAGAAAATATTGAGAAAATGGCTAAATGGAAACATATCTGTGAGTATTTTCACATATGTATGTATATTTTCTGGAAATATGTATATGTACTTTTGTGTTTTTGTATTTTAAGTACATAAAATAAAATGAAAGAATATCATAAAATATAACCGAAGAGAGGGGAGAAAAGAAAAAAACTTTGTTTTTATGAAATAAATCATGATAAATGGTCCTACGATGAATACAAGGAGAAGAAGGAGACGAGTGTTATTGGCGACAGGGAACATAAAGGTACCTCTACTACTCCATCCTTTTCACCCAAAATGTACGTGCTAAAATATGTACATACATATATAATAAACATTCGTATATAAAAAAAACATGTGGAGATGTATGTTTTGTATATACGGTTATAAAAATGGTTATAAAATGTACAATGTATTCTCGTCTCAAAGAGGTGGAGGAAAACGGTAGTAAGAAGTTTTTTTATAGATTGTTTTCTTCGTTTTTTTTTTCATGGTAAATATCAAATGTGTAAATAAGAGGCACGTGCGTAAAAATAACAGACACCAATGATGTAGTCACTCCAAGGAAATGTCAATGCTATGAAACTACCAATAGGAGAACGGTTTATGAAAGAAATGTCACAGGACAAAAGAATAAAATAATATTTTTATAAGTTCCGAATACGACAAATATAATGGGGAACGAGAAGGGATATTAATGTAGTCCTTCATGAATGGCAGGGCTATATTTGTGGAATTTGTGAACAATATTTTCTGATGCGATGGCAGAGTCATAGGGAGTGCAACTTAAAACATGTTAAAACCAGTAAGGAAAGTAGTAAAGTCGGACAGGGCCGACTATATGACTATATATGATATATAGATCGAAACTTGGCAGACATCGCTCTACGCTCAATTCAATACGTCATGCCAAAATTCGTACAAATCGAAAGATATAGAGGGACTTTGGTGCACCATTTACATGAAATCGGAAGAAACAATATACGGTAGCTATATCTGCCAAATTTCATGCAAATCGAAAGATATAGAGGGACTTTGGTGCCCCATTTACCTTAAATCTATACGGTAGCTATATCTCGAAACTTGGTACACATCATTCTGGACCTAATTCAGTACTCTGTGCCAAATTTCATGCAAATCGAAAGTTATAGAGGAACTTTGGTGCCCCATTTACCTTAAATCGGACGAATCTGTATATAGGAGCTATATCTAAATCTGAACCGATTTTCTCGAAACTTGGCACACATCATTCTGGACCTAATTCAGTACTCTGTGCCAAATTTCATGCAAATCGAAAGATATAGAGGGACTTTGGTGCCCCATTTACCTTAAATCGGACGAAAATATATATGGGAGCTATATCTAAATCTGAACCGATTTTTCCCAATTTCAAATAAGTGACTTGTGCCAAATTTCATCCAAATCGGATTATAAATGCGACCTGTACTTTGTTTACAATTTAACATCTACAGACGGACAGACGGACGGACGGACGGACATGCATAAATCGACTCAGAAAGTGATTCTATACATATTCTCAAAAGGAACCATGTGCCTATCTCGTTTCCTTTTGCCTGTTACAAACATATGCACAAAGACATAATACCCTGTACCACAGTGTGGTGAAGGGTATAAAGATTTTAAGTTCAAGTTAAGATCGGGAGAGATTATGGTTTGTTTGTGTATTTAAATCCAAAGAATACCTGCATCTTTTGGATACAATTTAAAATAATCTGGATAACCTTCTGGATATTAAAGTTATCAATACCGCCGCACAGTGGGTTAGAATACCCTGTTTTCTTGGATTAATTAAAAAATAAAATTTTAAGTATCGTTAAAATTTTTTGCACCCGGTTACAGTATATAAAATTCTAGCACTTGTCGTTAAAATAAATGTCAAAAGTGGTCTGGTGTTTTTGTAGTGAAACTTCAAAGTCAAACTTTATAGAAATTTTATGCCAAAAAAGGCTGAAAAAAGTGAAAAAGTTCCCGTAGAAAATTTTATTTATTTTAAAAAGTATTGTAAAAGTTAAACATTTTTCAATGGAACCATGAAGTTCAGGTTATTTTGCAAATATTTCGTTAACATTTTAGTATCAAATTGTGTTTGGAAGTGATTTAAATGTAGTTATTTATATTGAAAATGCCAAAAAAATTAATATTTTTATATTTTAAATGGATAAATAGTTATTATTCGTCCACATTCGTTTCATAATTTTTGGTTTATCTTAAAGAGGACATAAATCTGTGTCATATTGCAAAATTTTACGCTGCCCTTTTGTGCCTTTTAGAAGCTACGCATTGTTTAATACAAGTGTTGCAGCAGTCAAATTAGCTAAAAGTCACATTGATCTCGTGACTGGTGCTGTTGTTGAGTGTTGTGTTTTCTTTTTTTTCATGTTATTTTTTCTAATTATTTTATTGGTGTTATTTTTGTTTCTTTTAATAATATTCTTTGTTACAATAATATTTTGTTTTTGTTTAATTTAATAATATTCTTTGTTTTGACAAATAGTGATAGTGTTGTGCAGTTTCAAGTAATCGGGTAAAAGGGTTTTTTATTAGCATTTTTTATAGATACAAGTTCGAAAGCTGTTTTTTATGATCGTCGAAGCTTATGGTGAATTCGAGGGCTCAAACAATGAATGACAAGATGACATTTTTAGCTAAAGAAATCAAAAAAAAAAAAAAAAAAAAAAAAAAAAAAAAACGCACCAAAACGCTAAAAAAATCTACCGAAATAACAAAAATAGATGTTAATTTAATAAACAATTCACGTGTCGGTTATAGCTGTATCCAGTGGCCATAAGATTAATAGTGAAAAATTTCAAATATAAGCACACAATACAGGACGACTTTTTATTGAAACGTATCCTTTGTATAATATGCCTACCACTTTGCACAAGTTTTTTATTCACGGATTCGAAATTGTGTCAAATGCCCTTTTACATATTGAGCAGTTATCAGAAGTTGGTGATGCTGCCGACATAGATGGCCTGTCAGAAACAGTGACGTAAATGACATACATTTCCGACGTATAATACATACGTCAGAAACGTCGGAAACCCACTCAAAACCATTAGGTTTTTGATAAAATAACTATTTACATTTATCGAATTCCAAAATTTTTTTCTTAAAAAAGTTCAGAATTTTTTATTAGTTCTAGTAAAGAATAGCCAGATATACAGTAAAAATAATATATGTTCTTGAAAATTACTGTATATGGTGATAATATTGAAATAAATGACGTTTACTACATTTTATACAGGTATATGACGTTTTCGACGTTTACACCTTTTTGACAGTCGAAAACCAGAAAATTCGTCATACGGACCATCCCTGGCTGCGTGGATGATGATGATGTGGATGATTAACTTTAAGATATATAAAATTCAATGTTTATGTATCATATTGTACTCCTTACACTATATACCTACACTGATATTTGGCATTACTTAATAAAACTATACTCAAATATACTTAGAAAACATTTTTTTAACTTATTTTAATGGTATTAACTGAAAAATAAAGAAAAATTATTCTAACATAGCTTCCCTGATTTGATCCAAGAAAACATGGTACTCTAACCCACTGTGCGCCGTACCGAACATATCATTAGAGAACAAGTTCATGATGACTTACCCTGGAACTTGTAGATACCCAGAGAGTTCGTGCCCGATGTTCTGTTTAAAGCCCATTACCCACCTATGTATACAATGGCAGGGTGTAATTAACAAGTCTTTGTCACAAATTCGGATATTCCAGACATTCGATTTGGTTTCTTATTACCTATGTTTAATTCTCATTGGGTAGAAAATCTTCCTACCAAAAATTAACCGTATTGGCAAATTCTTAGGGGTAGACCCCATATAACGATATTATTTGATATTTCAGTGACTTATAGCATGGAGTTTTAAAGATTTTTTTCAGGCAATGAAAAAAACATATATTTTATTCACTTCTCACAATTTTCAATTTCCTTCGTTTGCTACACTTTTATACGAGTTTCATTTTACTGCCACTTTTTGTGCTAAGGTCACCAACTCACATCATCTAACCTGACAGTATGAAAAAATGGCAACGGTCACTATTGATAACTGTCAGTTGGTTGCAATACAATCGAATAGATAGAGGAAATACTTTCATATAAATTCTCCACAGCATCAAAGTGTTTTTTTTTTTTATTTTTTATTTTCTCTATTTCTTTATTCACTTGGTGAACCAATCGCAGTTTACATTTTGCCCATGGCAATATGATGTGGTCAATAGTTATTGGTCCACAGGAATTTATTATTAAAGAGTGGTTAGAATGGTACTGGCATTTCACTTTGTTTAGCAAAAAAATCGATAACTTCATCCTACTTAGGTTAGGTGGCAATAAACATGGATTTAAAACAAATGGAAGGATTCATAAGGGATGATATGTGATATAAGCGTGGATTTTTAAAGAATATATTGGAATGGACTATCGGTACTATAATCGCCGAACTTAAAAAAGATTTCTAGGAGCGTCGATATTGTGCGTAGTTTTCCAGAATGAAAAACCATATTTTGATATCTTTCCATCAAATTCGTGGCCCTCCTTTCTGTGTGAACCATTAGTAGGCTCGCTTTTATATGCCTTTTGAGCTGGGTCATCCTCATCCATTCGCACAACATGACCTAGCCAACGTCGCTGCAGCTCGATACGTCAGTCGACGTCCGTGTATAGATGGTATATCTCGTGGTTAATTTGACGTCGATATTCACCGTCGACGCAGATCGGCCCGTAGATCTTTCGGAGAATTTTTCTCTCAAACACTCCAATAGCAGCATCATCTGCTTGCGCAAGTACCCATGCTTCAGATCCATACGCCAGTTTGAGTTTGGTCTGGTGAGAGGTGGCCTGATTTGATTACTTAGACCATTGTAGTATCTGTTGGTCAATACTGTCCTACTTCGAATTTAATACATATATCATTAGTTTTATTAATGGAGGTATCTAAGTATATAAAATCTTTGACAGCATCGATGCTGTAGTTTTCAATTTCCACAGTTCGTCCGAGTCTACTGTAAGTCTTGCGCGTTGATACCATCAACATGGTCTTCCCGCTATTTACTGTCAGACCCACTTTGGCAGACTCCTTTTCAGTTTGTTGAAAGGTTGTTGTTGTTGTAGCGGCCCTATTGTTTTTACACAATGGGCTGAGGTGACAGACGTGGAAAATATTTGTTGAAAGGTGGTTGTTGCCGCTCGCAATGTTCGACCCATTATATCTAGGTCATCGGCGTAGGCGAGTTACATGTGTTGTTTTATGTACAGAGTGTCATTTCAGTTCACCATTTCCCCTTGTATGACCTTTTCCAGCTAGATGTTAAACATATCACTCGAGAGGATGTCACCTTGTTTGATCCCCTATTCTGTACTGAAGGGCTCAGAGGGATCCTTTCGGACTTTAACTGCTGACCTTGTGTCATTTAAAGTTATCCTGTATTTTGCTGGAATGCCGAACACAGACATTGCTTTATACACCTCTGAACGAATAGAGCTGTCGAATGCGGCTTTCTAGTCGACGATTAGGTGATTTCATTTCAGTTTACCATTGCCCCTTGTACGACCTTTTCCAGCTAGATGTTAAACTTATCACTCGAGAGGATGTCACCTTGTTCTGTACTGAAGGGCTCAGAGGGGTCCTTTCCGACTTTAACTGCTGACCTTGTGTCATTTAAAGTTATCCTGTATTTTGCTGGAATGCCGAATGCAGACATTGCTTTATACATCTCTGAACGAATAGAGCTGCCGAATGCGGCATTCTAGTCGACGAATAGGTGAAATGTCGCATTAGTATTGTCCAATATTGTAACTGACCATTGGCTTCAGTCGTTCACACAGTACCACATGTAATGGAAAGGAGACTAATTCCTCTATATTTCGTGCACGGGGCACAGGATGCTGAGGTTCCAATCATTTGGCATGCATTCCACTAACCAAATTCTACTTATCAGCTGGTGCATGCCATTGACCAGCATCTGACCACATGAATAGTACGGCTGGTAACCCATCGACACCTGCTGCTCTATTATTCTTCAGTCGATTGACTGCTTTTCTGACCTCATCTTGGCAAGGTGGCATACAATCTATACCATCATCTCCTATTGGTTCTGTGGCATCTTCTTCGCCGCCACTATTTGATACCCGAAGCTTTTCAAAATGCTCCTTCCAGATCCTTTACACGCTCTCTTCCTTCTTCATCTCTACAGGAGGATGTGCCTGCACCTGCACCTAAGCCTTCGGTTTGGTGTTTTATTCGTTGGTAAAATTTTCCGAATTCGTTCTGACTCCTGCACATCTCGATTTGCTCACGCTCAAGTTTTTCTTGTTCTTCCTTATTTTTTCTGAAAATACGTTTCTCTTCTCTCTTTTTCTCCCCATAATATTCCATCGCATTACGTGTTGCAACTGTCTGCAGTGTTACCCTATACGCTGCGTTTTTCGACTAAGTAGCATTACGACATTGTGCTTCTATATTATTATCGGGACAAGGAGTGCATACGTCAAGCAAATGGGTAAGTTGAGCGGAGTATGCTTCTGCTCTCTGTTGTGTTTGCAGCTTTTCGACGTCGAGTTTCCGTGTTACATTAGATCGCACCTTTGCTGCTACATTAAGACGGGTGCGAACCTTGGCTGCCACAAGGTTCCCACTCGTCTATCCTTGGATAGATTAAACGTTTGAAACACTGGATGAATGTCTTCCGTCTATCACAACATGATCAATTTGATTTCTCCTTACTTGATCAGGAGAAATCCAAGTGGCCTTGTGTATATCCAGATGCTTGAATGTGGTGCTGCTAACTACCATGTTTATTGATGGGTAAACTCGCGGCACATATCAACTCACTATTTCAATGGATGATGAAAATAGTTAACCCAGGTGACACCGCGATGAGGTCAGTGTCCTCACTTGAGATGCAAGAGATACCAATATAAGCCTGGGCTTCGCCATGTTAAGGCCAATCATAGTCGTTGCTTGGTATCTGTCGTCTCCTAAGTCACACAATCTGCGGTAAAATCATGCATTTTTAACGAATGTTTCCTTACAAAATATTTTCATAAAAACTCATGTTGGATTATTATGCTTTTTTAATGCTCTTCATATACAAAAACACCCCACAAAACAGGGTCACACGGAAAACGACCCCAAATTCCTTTAATGACATAATCTTCATACAAATGTAACTTTTTCGACTTCTATCACCCCTCAAGGATATAACCCGAAGCTATGAAAGAAATACAAATAAAATTAACATATGTATGAACACAATACCATTTGGAAATTGAAACTTTCACATGTCATATCCTGAAGGCATCGCCATCATCGTCACTTCAACGAAGTCAAAGTCTATTGACGACATATCGCCCATCATCATTAGAAGGATGATGATGACGATAATAAAATTACTTACGTCACTACTGGCAATTTCAAAAAGCTTTCAATAATAGCATTAGATGCTCAAAATTGAAAGACATTTAAAAGTTTTGGCTGTTGGTGTTGTTACTGTTGTTGTTCGAAAATATCGGAAACATGATACGGTTTTTTATGTTATGCATGTATGACAGCAGCTTTGTTACTGGTAATGTTTTCCTGAGCTGGGGCATAAAGTTAAATCACAAGAAAATTGGTATGCAAATAAAATTTGTTTGAAAGAAACGAATTTTGGCACAGTACTACGAAACCATTTTTGGGATTCTTATTCATATTTGGAAGGGATGAACAAAAATGGAAAATGTAGATATTTTGAAACAATATTTTCGGAGATTTAGGTTTGGATTTTTAAAGAATATTTTTTAGAGAAATATCTAAACGTTATTCCACTATTAAAATTATTTTATATAAGACTGAATATTTTGAAGAATATTTTCTCAAGGAATATCAGCTCTATATGCATGGATTTTTAATGAAAATTTTTTCAGGGATTATCGACTCTATAAGCATTGATTTTTTAAAGAATATTTTCTCAAGGACTATCAGCTCTATAAGCGTGGATTTTTTAAAGGATATTTTCTCAAGGAATATCAGCTCTATAAGCGTGGATTTTTTAAAGGATATTTTCTCAAGGAATATCAGCTCTATAAGCGTGGATTTTTTAAAGGATATTTTCTCAAGGAATATCAGCTCTATAAGCGTGGATTTTTTAAAGGATATTTTCTCAAGGAATATCAGCTCTATAATCGTGGATTTTTTAAAGGATATTTTCTCAATGAATATCACCTCTATAAGCGTGGATTTTTTTAAAGGATATTTTCTCAAGGAATATCACCTCTATAAGCGTGGATTTTTTAAAGGATATTTTCTCAAGGAATATCACCTCTATAAGCGTGGATTTTTTAAAGGATATTTTCTCAAGGAATATCACCTCTATAAGCGTGGATTTTTTAAAGGATATTTTCTCAAGGAATATCACCTCTATAAGCGTGGATTTTTTAAAGGATATTTTCTCAAGGAATATCAGCTCTATAAGCGTGGATTTTTAAAGAATATTTTCTCAAGGAATGTCGGCTCTATAAGCGTGGATTTTTAAAGAATATTTTCTCAAGGAATGTCGGCTCTATAAGCGTGGATTTTTAAAGAATATTTTCTCAACGAATGTCGGCTCTATAAGCGTGGATTTTTAAAGAATATTTTCTCAAGGAATGTCGGCTCTATAAGCGTGGATTTTTAAAGAATATTTTCTCAAGGAATGTCGGCTCTATAAGCGTGGATTTTTAAAGAATATTTTCTCAAGGAATGTCGGCTCTATAAGCGTGGATTTTTAAAGAATATTTTCTCAAGGAATGTCGGCTCTATAAGCGTGGATTTTTAAAGAATATTTTATCAAGGAATGTCGGCTCTATAAGCGTGGATTTTTAAAGAATATTTTCTCAACGAATGTCGGCTCTATAAGCGTGGATTTTTAAAGAATATTTTCTCAACGAATGTCGGCTCTATAAGCGTGGATTTTTAAAGAATATTTTCTCAACGAATGTCGGCTCTATAAGCGTGGATTTTTAAAGAATATTTTCTCAAGGAATGTCGGCTCTATAAGCGTGGATTTTTAAAGAATATTTTATCAAGGAATGTCGGATTTATAAGCGTGGATCAAGGACTATTAGCTCTATAAGCGAGGATTTTATAAAGAATTTTTTTCTCAAGGAATATAGTAGCTTTCAGCGTGGAATTATTTAATATCTTCTAAAAAAACTTTAGAGCCTTTAAAGTAGATTTTTTTTATCGTCTGAGCATTTTGTAAATGACTATCTGATCATTAAGCGTGGATATTTTAAGAACATGTTCCGAAGAATTCTTTGAGCTTTAGACGCGGATTTATCAACAATATTTTCTAAAGAACTATCTGAGTATTCAGGATTGTTAAATATTATTTCTTATAGGACAATCGCGTGTTTTTTAAAAGTTCCGAAGAATTTTCTGAGCCTTTACAACCAAAACGAGAGCCAATATTGATAATTATTGGTCGGAAACTTTTGCAAAGCCATGAGAAAAAACGTTTCTTCGACGTCGTATGGCGAATGTTCCGCTTGAGTAAAATAAGAGGTCAATTCTGAGTGGTGCCCTACAATTTGTTTGCCTTAACTCACATATCTGCAAAAACCAGTCTTTATGATAGCCCAAAACTAGGAATTTATGGGTCCCCCGCCGCTCAGAAAATGCTGTTGAAGCTTTCATTACAATGAATTAGAAGTCTCTTAATTTTTGTTTGTAGGAAAATTGGTATAGCCTTCAATTTGATTTTTATCAATGTGTGTTTTTTTAATCATTCATCTTAAAATACTGTGTTCTTCTTCTTAATTGAATTACTTTTCAGATTTATTTAATTTTAAAAATATCAATAACTTCCCTTGCCACCCCCTTTTCAACACAACTGCAAAGGGGATAAATAAGAAGAAAAAAAAAATAATGCATAATATCTTTGGGCAATATGACAAGAAAAAATCTATTGTTAACAAAAAAAGAACAACATTATGTTTTGAAACTTTTTTCACCTTAAAGGGATCGTTTTCTTCCACCCCATTTTTCTAACAAACTCCCTCAAGTGTAATTCTCACATGCACACACATGAATATCACATTCAAGTTTACAAAAATACGGTAACGCTTAAGTGATTTGTTTGTCAATTTACATTTTTATGCGCTCGCTGCTGATATTCAGAAAGTGTAACCGATACTTTATGGCATATTTGGGCTGTGATTTAATAAAATATATGAGACCGGGTGGTGTTGGGAGTGGGATAATTTTATTAAACTTCGTTACTTTTATTCTAAACTTATGTTGGGAATAAATTAACATTTTAAGAATTGAAACCCAATTATGTAAAAAAAATCCTGGTTTTCCAACAATAGGTATTAAGATTGTATTCAAAGGAAAATGTATTTATTTTTTTTTAATGAACGGATATGGTGTAAATATTGAAAAACAATATCAACCAAAGGACCACATCGACCACGCTATACTTTCCATTAAATTTTGCATTACCAAATTCTTTTTAGTTATGGCCATATGTCCTCCATATCCACACTACTTATATCTTTGAGGTCTGGAATCGACACTGTTAGGTGAAATAATACAATTTTAATGGTCAATGGTGATCACCTCTTCAACAGATAACATTGTCCATAAATGTTTCTCGTAAAAAACCGTTTCATTGCTTCTGTGGAACATAGCGCCGTCTTGGCGAAAGAAAACGTTGTCAAAATGTATACTATCCAATACTCCGGCCATAACAAATTTGTTAACCGTAAATGTTGATCCAACCTCATTTTGGAAAAAGTAGGGGACAATTACCCAACTATACCATGAGCCCCATTTAACAGTCACATGTTGAGGATGGATAGTATTCCCAACAATAATTGTCTGGTACTTTGTACCACAATTTTTCTTGATGACGTAGCCAACGAAGCAAAAATTTACCTCATCAGTCATGATTTCCATGCATTTCAAGTGTCCAGTCAGTAAAAAGACAACGGTGTTGATGATCGACCGGCATTTTAAACGAACATTATGCAATGTAATGACGTTTGTAGAGAGCCTAGGACCTTCAGCATCGGGCAAATATTCAAAAAGCTGTTTGCAAATAATGTGTTTACCCACCAAGAACCAGAAATGCTAAATTGCAATCGCATTGGTTGGAATCTATCCGAAGGACCATGAATATACGTATAAAAAGACAGGACATTTATATGGGGGCTATGTCCAAAATATAGACCCATTTGGAAAATGTTCTAAATAGATGTTTTTTCTCCAAGAACCTAGAATATCAAACAAGTAAGGAAAGTTGTAAAGTCGGACTGGGCCGACTATATGATACCACTTTGGGGATATTCTAAATATGTATCCTAACAGACGTTCCCTCTTCAAAGGATTAGTGCACCATTTACTTAAAATCGGACGAAAGTATATGCAGATGCTATATAAACCAATTTCAAGAAACACGAAAGGTTATAGTAACTTCAGTACATTGTACAAAATTGTGTGCCGATCGGCCAATCTTTGGGCCATTAGTGCACAATTTAAATTAAATCGGTCGAAAATATATATTGAAGCTATATCTAAATTTGAGCCGATTCTCACTAAACTTAGCACACATCATTCTGGACCTAATTCAGTACCCTATGCCAAATTTCGTGCAGATCGAAAGAAATATAGGAACTTTGGAGCCCCATTTACCTTAGATCGGACGGAATTATATATGGGAGCTATATATAAATCTGACCCGATTTTCTCGAAATTTGGCACACGTCATTCTAGACATAATCCACTACACTATGCCAAATTTCGTGCAAATCGAATGATATATAGGGACTTTGGTGCACCATTTACCTTAAATCGGAAAAAACTATATATGGAAGCTATCAAAATCTAAACCGATTTTCTCGAACTTGGCACACATCATTCTGGACTTAATTCAGTACTCTGTGCAAAATTTCGCCCAAATCGAAACATATATAAGGACTTTTGTGCCCCATTTACCTTAAATAGGACGAAACTATATACGGGAGCTAAATCTGAACCGATTTTCTTCAATTTCAATAGGGTCCTTGGGCCAAATAAGTGACTTCTGCCAAATTTCATCCAAATCGGATAATAAATGCGACCTGTACTTTGTTTACAATTCAACATCTACAGACGGACGGTCTGACGGACATGCATAAATCGACTCAGAAAGTCATTCTAAGCATATTCTCAAAAGGAACCATGTGTCTATCTCGCTTCCTCTTGCCTGTTACAAACATATGCACAAAGACATAGTACCACAGTGTGGTGAGGGGTATAATTACAGCCAGAGAAATTGCGGTTATTGCTTTACAAGTACCGAATATTGGGCCATTAGGATTATCGTTAAAGGGTGGTTCAAATTTAGATATAGGACCGAAAATAATAATTTTTGGTAGGAATAAACATATTATTCTACAAACTGTACTATGGTGCACCATTTACTTAAAATCCAACTAAAATATATATGAGAGCTATGTCTAAATCTGAACCGGTGTCAACGAAACGTTGTACCAATCGGGCTAACTTTGGGTCTTTGGGGCACCATTTACATGAAATCGGACGAAAATAAATATGAGAGCTATATCAAAATCTCAACCGATTTCATGGAAACTTTACACCCGTTAGTTTATAGTAACATCAGTAGGTTGTGCAAAATGTTGCGGCAATTGAACTAACTTTGGGTCTTTGGGGGACTTAAAATCGGACGAAAATACATATGGGACGTGTATCTAAATCTGATCCGATTTTCACAAAACCCCGCATACATCAATCTGGACCTAATTCAGTATGGCTTGCTACCATTTATTTAAAATCAGAAGAAAATATATTGAGAGCATAGGGGATGATAGACGTAACTTAGGCGATGATAGATACCAAACAACGGCTCTGGTTGGCTTTAACATGGCAAAGCCCAGGCTTATAGGCCTACTCCACTTAACTTACCCACCTGCTTGACGAAAGCACTTCTTGTCCCGATAATAGTATAGAAACACAATGACAAAGAACTGCCCGCTCCCTATGACTGCAGAAAAAGCAACACTTGGGCACCAAAAACAACCATCAAGAAACTCATGGTATGATCAGGGCAGGGTAACCCTGTAGACAGTAGCAACACGTAATGGGATGGAGAATTATCAGGAGAAAAGGAGAGACCTGATGACAGATACGTATAGCGTGTTGAGGATCTGGAAGGAGCATTTTGCAAAGCTTCTGGTATCAAATAGTGTGGGTAAAGAAGATAACCCGGAACCAATAAGAGATGACGGTATGGGGTATATACCACTTAGCCAAGATGAGGTTAGAGTAGCAATTAATCGGCTGAAGAATAATATAATAATAACTAGCGGGACCCGTGGCGCTTCGCTGCCCCTGCTAAAGTTATCAAATTAAAATTTAGATATGATCAATTAGTTAGGATCCTATATACGGCTGCAATATTTACTAAATTTAATTTTAAAATTAGGTAAACCCTGGTATTTTTATATGCTCGCATTAACATTACAAAAAGTGTGAAATGTCCATGTTGTAGTAGTTGAATATATTAAATATTTCTATCCCAGCCCCTGACTTTTTCCAGATGTTAAAACGATTTATAATTTGAATGAAATCCAAATAACATTTCGTTTGATTTTGTTCAAAATAAACATGTTTTCACAAAATAACAAAAATGGAAAATTATAATGTCAACCAATTTTTTCCAATTATACACAATTTTTATTTCAATATACAGTGAGTGTAAAAAGTATTTTGCCTCAATAAAAATTTGAAAAAATTCCAATATATACGCCTAAAGCCAGCAAACTAAAGATGTAAAATGACTTATGTATGATGGAGTACATTTGTGGACATATTTAGATCATATTTCTGCAAGAACCACAGCGAAAGACCTATTGGTTCGAAGATATCGGCCGAAATATATAATAACCCAAAAATGTTTATCACAAAAAAGTATTTTGCTTTTTATTATTATTTTAGAAAAAAATATTACATAGGACACGTTTGGTATTTTTATAGTTACCATTGCGGGTAACGACATACTATAAGTGATTTGGCAACGATTCTAATAAACCACGGCATATTTTCTTATATTTACGTTCAATACATTCTCCAGCAATATTTCATTTAATATTTGGTAATTTCTCGTCCTAATCTCAAAATTAGAGAATTAAATATAGTCGTCGCGGCTTCAAAACATTCCAAATATGTTAAGAATAATAAAAAGGTGGTTTTACAAAATATATTGCGAGGACAGGACCTTAAAAACTATTAAAACCAAAATCCGACAAACAAATTATCTAAAAAAATATCGCGAAACCCCATTTATCTAACTTCGAAAACTTTATAGTTCATTTTTACTGATCTAGGAACCAAAATATACGATGAAAATAGCAATAAGGAGGTCAGATTCAAATATATGGACGGTTTTCTGGCAATAGAAATACATCTTATTTCGAAAATGAATACATCGACCCGTTTATTCCCTACTGCATTTTATTCGCAACTGATGGTGTTAATCGGAGATAAAATATAGAATGCGTATTCGCCACCAGCAACCACCGTTTTTCAAAAGATAATAGGATTTGACGAATAATGATGTTTTTTCCCAACTTCATGTATTGTTGTTTATTACTATTGTTTTAGAACTGTCCATATCTTTGAATTGGTATTTCCATTGCATATATTGGTTCCTAAATCAATATTACTGGACCATACAAATTTTGAAGTCAGAAAAATTGGGTTTCGCGAATTTTTTTAAATAATTTGTTTGTCGGATTTTGGTTTTTATAGTTTTTAAGGTTCTGTCCTCGCGTTATATTTGGCAAAACCTCTTCTTTATTATTCTAAACATATTTGGGATGTTTTGAAGCCGCAATGACTATGTTTAATACTCTCATCTTAAGATTAGGACGAGAAAATACCAAATATTAAATGAAATACTGATGGAGAATGTATTGAACGTAAATGTGAGAAAATACCCACGAAAAAATGCCGTGATGTAATGGAATCGTGGTCAAATCGCTTATAGTATGTGGTTAACCGCAATTGTAACTATAAAAAGACCAAACGTGTTCAATGTAACAATTTTTTCTAAAATTATAATAAAAAGCAAAATACTTTTTTGTGATAAACATTTTTGGATTGTTATATATTTCGGCCGATATCTTCGAGACCAATAGGTCTTACGCTGTGAATCTTGCAGAAATACGATCTAAATATGTCCACAAACGGACTCCTTCATACATAATTCATTTTACATCTTTAGTTTGCTGGCTTTAGACGTATATATTGGATTTTTTTCAAATTTTTATTGAGGCAAAATACTTATTACACTCACTGTACATATGTATGTATGTATTTCAAAATATATCATCATCGTTCGAAAATATATCCTCATCGGATAATGAGTATTTGTATCCATGTTACTCAACCATATTTTCAAGCCGCTACCTTAGGATATACCCATAAAAGATATTCTTCATATGTACATTCTTTTAGATGTATGAATACTTTTGATGCTATTACTCCTCAGTTTTATCTAACCTATGTTGCTTTCGTGGGATCGCTTGACTTACTAAGAACATTTTAGAAAAATCTGTTTAGTGGTTTTTAAATCCACAAACAATATGTTTTCTGTTTTAATGCAATGAGGTGTGCATTTTCCCTTGTCCGCGGTCATGTTGTGTGGATGATGCGTATTTACACTCACGTTACTTAGCAATAGTTTGAAGTCGGAATCTGTAACCGTACTTCAGATATACACAATTTACATGTTCATAATTTTTGAGTTATGATTACGTTCGATGCTATAACAACGCATCCTCGGGAAATCTTAGAAGTTTATATAGCATATGTTATTCCCAGGGCATGTTATGACGTTCTGTAAAAATCTCAGTCAAATCTTTTTAGCATTTTTAGAGTCTACAAACAAAATATATTCAATTTTCAATATGCTGATTTTTAAAATGCAGTAAAAAGTGCACTTTCCCTTGATCGTACCATGCTCATTTTTATATGGATGGTTTGTATTCACACCTTCGTTATTCAGGCAAATTTTGAAAACGATATCTGTAACCGTTCTTAAGACAAACGCATATTACATGTTCATAAATTTTGAGGTATGTTTACTATTGATGCTATAACTCCGCATCAGCGAGGAATTTTAAAAGTTTATATAGCCTATGTTACTTTCAGGGCATGCCCCGACATACAGTGTAAATCTCATTAAGATCTGTTCAGCGGTTTTGGCGTCTATCGGTAACATACAAACAAACAAATTTTTTTCTATTTTATATATATAATAATAATAATAAAATAGAAGGCCACGATGGATTTCCAGCCGAACTATTCAAGACAGGTGGCCAAATGCTGGCCAGGAGCATGAACAATTTGGCATGTCCAATGATTGGAACCTCAGCATCAAGTGTCCCGTGCACAAAAAAATAAGAATAAGTCTTCTTCCCAACGCATATAAAGTTCTATCCAGCGTGCTGTGCGAACGGCTGAAGTCAATGTTCAATGTTATTATTAGACCATACCAATGGAGCAAATCCACCATTGACCAGATTTTCACTCGGCACCACATCCTGGAAAAGATCCACAAAAAAACACATATATGCGTCGAATATAAAGCGTGTTTAAAGCCATGTCTGTGTTCGACATTCCTGCAAAATTAATACGGCTATGCAGGATAACTTTAAGTAACACAAGGTACCGAACGAGGATCCAGGCAAGGTGACAGTTTGTCGTGTGACCTGTTCAACATCCTGCTTGAAAAGGTCATACGAGAGGCAAATGTGAACAGAAATGGCACTCTGTACACTAAACGGCATATGTTACTCACCTACGCCGACAACATCGACATAATGAGTCGAACGAGCGAGAAGACCAAGATGAGAGTATATCAACACGCAAGACGTCCAGTAGACTCGGACCAACTGTGGAACTTGAAAACTACAGATTCGAGGTAATAAACGATTTTATATACCGCCATAAACAAAACTAATAACATCAGCTTTGAAATCCAGAGTGTTGGTCAACAGGTGCTCTGAGTAAGCGATTTAAAACTCACACTCTACAAGACGCCGATATTACCCGTGATGTTGTATGGATCTGAAGCATGGGTACTTGCGCAAGCAGATGAGGCAGCTCTTGGAGTGTTTTTAGAGAAAAATTCTCCGGAAGATCTGCGGGCCATCTATTCTCGAAAATCAACATAGTCAGGCGTATCGAACTGAAGCGACTACGTTGGCTAGGTCATGGTGTGAGAATGGATGAAGATGCCCCAGCTCAAAAGGCATATAAAAGCAAGCCATGTGATGGTTCATATTCTTTAAAAAATCCACGCTTATTGGTCCTTGAATAAAAATATTCTTTAAAAAATCCACCCTTAAAATATATTCTTTAAAAAATCCACGCTTATTGATGATGGCCCTTTAAAAATATTCTGCTTATTGGTCCTTGAAAAATATTCTTAAAAAATCAACGCTTATAGATGATATTCCATGAAAAAATATTCCTAAAAAATCCACAATTATTGATGAAGGTCTTAGAAAATATATTCTTGGAAAATTCAAGCTTATTCATTCCTAAATATTAAAATCCCATTGCTATAAATTCTCCCAGGCATATGTTATTGAGTTCCCATACTCATACACACATCGTTGCCAATAAATTTCGCGTAATAATTTTCAGCCTTTTAAAGTTAAATCATTTGAAAAAGTGCGAAATTTGAGGTTATGTGGATTTCCAAACGATTGAATCTGAAGAAATGGGCAAAATCGCGAAATTTCATATTTTCGTGTATACGAAGTTGTGGTCGCGAATCTATAAACTTTCAGTGGGCTGTGGTTTTGTTGTTGTAAAATTTTATGCAAGCAATCAAATATCCTGGCAAAATGGTAGATGAGTGCTATTATTTTTCTTTCGCGGTTCCGCAATGGAGATAAAAGGAGTTTTGCTATTTTTTCCTATAGGCCTTTTGTCATGTCCTTGCATTGACGCCATACAGAAATTTCAAAATACCCGCTCTCTACGTTTCAAGTGGTCTTTATAAATAATATTACAAATTGGTAGGTGGATATTGAATGCTTTTAAGTCTACCACTAAATACAAACGAAAGCACTCAAGCTGAATTTACAATAGGCACTGGCTACCGAACCTGCACCAACACTACTCCACACCACATTTTCGTTTGTACACAAATACACGCATATACAATGGTACAAACATACCATTCGTATCAAGTTAGGCTACTCTCGTCGTGGTGCCAAGCCGGATAAATAACCCAAAATGGAATGAATTGACCCAATCCTACTCTACCTTCATATGCAATCACAATTTAAGCCAAATGCTCAACATATATGGATGGGTAGATGAATGGATGCACTTCCTGCTTCCACCCCACTACAGAATAATGCCTCCTTTTAACCACACACACACATTCATACACAAATCTCTTTTTCCAAATCTCCCAGCAAATGGTGGACTTGGATTTTGTCGACAATTTTGGTATTATCGTTGGCTACCGGCCGCTGGATAGTGGAATCGGTTAGTTTTTATGGCAACTAACAACATATTTACTGAAAAATTTCGCATAAAATCAAAATCGGCCTATTTCGTAGAAGTGGGAGTGGGAGGTTATGCGTTGCGTTGCGGAACAACCACACATACGCAAAACTACAAATCCATACATCCATCTCCCGCTTCATTCTTTTTTTGGCAAGTTGAGGTTTCTGTGTGAATATGGACTTTTGCAATAGGGACAACCAGCCCATCAAAGTGGTGATCGGATGGTATGGGTTATAGTGTCGAACAATCACAACGCAGCTACCCCCTCTTTTGAATTGGGGTTTACAAAACTAACTCAACTTTAATTCAAATGGAATTTAGGATTTTGATTGTGATTTGTATATACGAATGTATGTATGAAAATGTATAGATTTTGTGGTCGGTATGCTTGATTGTGGCTATGTGTTTGTATGTAAGTGTGTGTGTTTATCAGAGAAATGCATGCATTTGTTACCATTCTTTGAGGCAATCGTATCGTTTGGTTGGGTAGTTGCAGTCAAAAGTTATTCGATATTTGAAGGGTGGTCTTTCAAAAATTATTTTTTAAAAAATCCACTCTTATTGGCCTTGAAAATATACTTTTTTAAAAAATCCACCCTTATTGGTCTATAAAAAATGTTCTTTAAAAAATCCACGCTTTTTGGTATTTGAAAAAACCCTTTTTTAAAAAATCCACGCTTATGGGTTCCTGAAAAAAATATTCTTTGAAAAGTCCACGATTGTTCCATATTGGTTCTTGAAAAAAATATTCTTTAAAAAGTCCACGATTTGTCCTTGAAAAAAATATTCTTTAAAAAGTCCACGATTGGTCCTTGAAAAAAATATTCTTTAAAAAATCCACGCTTGGTCCATATTGGCCCTTGAAAAAAATATTCTTTAAAAAATCCACGCTTGGTCCATATTGGCCCTTGAAAAAAATATTCTTTAAAAAATCCACGCTTGGTCCATATTGGCCCTTGAAAAAAATATTCTTTAAAAAATCCACGCTTGGTCCATATTGGCCCTTTGAAAAAAAAAATATTCTTTAAAAAAGAATATTGTTGGTCCATATTGGTCCTTGAAAAAAATATTCTTTAAAAAATCCACGCTTGGTCCATATTGGCCCTTGAAAAAAATATTCTTTAAAAAATCCACGCTTGGTCCATATTGGTCCTTGAAAACAATATTCTTTAAAAAAAAATCGACGCTTGGTCCATATTGGCCCTTAAAAAATATTCTTTAAGAAATCCACGCTTGGTCCATATTGGTCCTTGAACAAAATATTCTTTAAAAAGTCTACGCTTGGTCCATATTGTTCCTTGAAAAAATGTTAGAAAGTCCACGCTTGGTCCATATTGGTCCTTGAAAAAATATTCTTTAAAAAATCCAGGCTTGGTCCATATTGGTCCTTGAAAAAATATTCTTTAAAAAATCCACGCTTGGTCCATATTGGTCCTTGAAAAAAAAATCTTTAAAAAATCCACGCTTGGGCCATATTGGTCCTTGAAAAAAATATTCTTTAAAAAGTCCACGCTTGGTCCATATTGGCCCTTGAAAAAAATATTATTTAAAAAATCTACGCTTATGGGTTCCTCAAAAAATATTCTTTAAAAAATCCACGCTTATTGGTCCTTGAAAAAAATATTCTTTAAATATCCACGCTGGTCCTTGAGTAAATATTCTTTTACTACATTCAAAAATATCAAAAAAAAACTTCCCACCATACTCTCGTTACAATTTTAGAGACCTCCACCCCAAAAATTGTTCTATATATTCTATTCTGCAGAGGGCAAATTGCATTTGGATAAAGGATCGCTCTTTTACTTGCATACATTCATGGCATACACGGAAATTTGAATGCAATTCGCACTATTTTTTCTTTCTTTTGGTAAATTGCATTGCGTACGCGTAGCCCTACCATACCCCCTCCAACCCCTCCCTCAACAATTCAACTTGTTTATTGCACACAAAGTCCAATAAATTGGAATGTTGGCCTCGATGTGGGGGTGTGTGTACGTCTGTGTGAGTGTGCAACTACTATTTTTGGTGATTTGGCTTAGATAGGCTACCCCTTTAGTTTGATTGATTGAGTTTTTTGTCCTCCTGTCTTTTTTGGGTTTTTGGAGGAGAATAGGCTCCCCGCTCTTGATGATGTCAGTTGTGCTGTTGTTTTTGGGGTTTTAGTTTTCTTTGTTGCACTCTCGAAAAAAACACAAACATTCGCGCACACACACACATACGCAAAATGTTTCTGTTTTATTTATAAACCTTTACCAAAGTACCTACCAATGGAATAGATAGATGGACTAAATGACTGACTAGGTGGCGAACTGACTGACGGACTATCTGAATCAGAAAACGAACTGACCCTAGGTCTGATTGTGCACCATTGCATTTGTGTATATTTTTTCTGGTTTGCTGTGCTGCTTCGGATTTGAGTGTGTTGTGTGTGTGCGTGTGGTAGGCACATTCCTTCAATGTCCAAAAACGAGTCCTTTTATGTTTTGTTTTTTGTTTGGTTGGTTAGGTGGGTGTCCGTCGACCGTTCGTATAGTTTTAATTCAGATACAAATTTGATTTTGTTAACCTGAAAAAGCTGATTTACGCAAATACTACTCCTCCACTACCATTACAGACAAAATCTAAATACAAAGAATAAAATAAAGGATACAACATTTTGTTTCTAAACACTCTGTGTGGTATACAAAGTTTGGTTTAAATGTGAAGGTTTCAAAATTGTTCTTTTTTGGTACCGAAGATGTTTTAAAGGCAGAAGACTTAAAAAATAAGCATGATTTTGGCCAAAGTTTTTTAACCTATTCCTAACTTGTATATGTCGCATTTATCTGAAATTTTTGGTTCCAAATAAGTTTCTTTTTTTATACCCTTCACCACACTGTGGTACAGGGTATTATGTCTTTGTGCATATGTTTGTAACAGGCAAAACTAATCGAGATAGACCCATGGTTCCTTTTGAGAATATACATAGAATCATTTTCTAAGTCGATTTATGCATGTCCGTCCGTCCGTCTGTCTGTCCATGTTAAATTGTAAACAAAGTACAGGTCGCATTTATGATCCGAATTGAATGAAATTTGGCATAGGTCACCTCTTCGGCCCAATGACGAACTCTATTGAAATTGGGAAAAATCGGTTCAGATTTAGATATAGCTCCCATATATATATTTAACCGATTTAATGTAAACGGTCCCTATATATCGTTCGATTTGCACGAAATTTGGTACAGCTCAATCATTTAGGTCTAGAATGATGTCTGCCAAGTTTCGTAAAAATCGGTCCAGATTTAGATATAGCTCCCATATATAGTTTCGTCCGATTTCATGTAAAAGGTGCCCCAAAGTCCCTATATATCTTTTGATTTGCACGAAATTTGGCATAACGTACTGAATTAAGCCTAGAGTGATGTCTGCCAAGTTTCGCGAAAATCGGTCCAGATTTAGATATAGCTCCCATATATAGTTTCGTCCGATTTCATGTAAATGGTACCCCAAAGTCCCTATATATCCATCGATTTGCACGAAATTTAGCATAACGTACTTAATTGAGCCTAGAATGATGTCTGCCAAGTTTCATGAAAATCGGTCCTGATTTAGATATATCTCCTATATATAGTTTCGTCCGATTTCATGTAAATGGTGCCCAAAAGTCCCTATATATATTTCGATTTGCACGAAATTTGGTATAGCCTAATCATTTAGGTCTAGAATGATGTCTGCCAAGTTTCGTGAAAATCGGTCCAGATTTAGATATAGCTCCCATATATAGTTTCGTCCAATTTCATGTAAATGGTGCCCCAAAGTCCCTTTATATCCATCGATTTGCACGAAATTTGACATAACGTACTTAATTGAGCATAGAATGATGTCTGCCAAGTTTCATGAAAATCGGTCCTGATTTAGATATATCTCCCACATATAGTTTCGTCCGATTTCATGTAAATGGTGCCCCAAAGTCCCTATATATCTTTCGATTTACACGAAATTTGGTACAGCTTAATCATTTAGGTGTAGAATGATGTCTGCCAAGTTTCGTAAAAATCGGTCCAGATTTAGATAGATATAGCCCCTTTTATTATAGATTGATTTTAAGTAATTGCCGCACCATATATATTTTCGCCCGATTTCAAGTAAATTGGGCATCAAACTCCTCATGTTAGTCAGATTGACATCAAAGTTTGCACATCGTACAAAATTGAGCATAAAATTATATAGTTGCGTTTTCTAGAAGTACAGACATAGCCCAACGGATGACCTATTTATATTTGTTTGAAGTCGATTTACATACTTTATGGATAGATCTAGGTAGATTCACATTTAGATAAATATCACATATTTTATTTCATCCAATTTCATGTTAATAGTCCTGTTTAATATACCCATAGTGGTGAAGGGTATCATATAGTCGGCCCCGTCCGACTTTACTACTTTCCTTACTGGTTTTTAATTGACACATTTTCCCAATTCTATAGACCACCTGAAATCGACACTCGTGCATTTGCGTTTTTTTTTTTTTTTTTTGCTTAAATCTATTTTAGGCTTGTTATTCTCTATACTTTTATACCCTACATACGACAAATACAAATTTTGTCGACCAATAATTTTTTGTGTTTATGAACTTCGATGGTTTACGATCTCCAATATACGGTATTTTGGGAATTGTGGGCATGTTTGATTAAATGTATAGTGTAGTCCCATATAACGGTACCTTCAAAATTTTGTACGATTTTGGATACGTTTTTCAACCGAATCGGCTGTAATTTGATACTTTCTCTTTACCATGGCATAGCATCCATATACAAGTTTTAAGTACACTGATCTATATAATATTTCGGACCCATTTTAAACTGAATTCTCTGCAGCTTGATATTTCGGATACCGAAAATAATTAATATAAACGAATTCCCCATTTCCCAACCGAATTAGCAATTACGATTAAGTACGTTTGGGCCTAGCCCCTTATATCCCAAACCATTGTTCGTATTTTCAAGGTCCTAGACGTTTCAGTTTCAAAAATTAATTCACCTTACAATTGGATTTATAAAGGCCAATAGGCCTGCAGAGAGACCGCATGCCTATTTAAAGAATAATTGCTCTGTATGGTGGCAATTAGTCTGTATATAGAATACAGGTTCTTGTCGTAGTACCCATATAACGAACTTTCAGTATTTTGTCGATTTGATGGAATCTAATTTTGCAAGGTATCAAATTGATTTATTATATTGTGAAGGGTATGAAAAATCTACCCGACCGAAGAGAACTTATATACCCTCAACCATAAGATGAAGTATATATTTAATTTGTAATTCCGTTTGCAACACCTCGAAATATTCCCCGGAGACCCCACAAGGTATATATATATATATTCTTGATCATAATAAAATTTTATGTCGACTTCGTCTGCCCGTCTGTTGAAATCACGATAGGGATCGCAATATTTAAGATAGAGCTATAAAATTTTACACAGGCATTGCTTATACTCCTAGCATGTTTGGTATTGCAAATGGGATATATCTGTCCATGTTTTGGTATAGCCCCCATATAAAACTTCCTCTCAATATTCGGTATTTAGGGGATTTTGGACACGTTTTCAACCGAATTGACTGTCATTTGGTATTTTGGATTTTATCTAAAAGATCTTTTAGGGAATTTTTCTCTCAAACACTCCAAGCGCGGCCTCATCTGCTTGCGTTAGTACCCATGCTTCAGATCCATATAACAGCACGGGTAGTATCAGCATCTTGTAGAGCATGAGTTTGGTCTGGCGTGAGGTGGCCTTGTTTCTAAGCTGCCTACTTAGACCATTGTAGCATCTGTTGGCCAACACTATCCTTCTCAGAACTTTAAAACTAATGTCATTAGTATTATTTATGACGGTCTACGGTATATACAATCTTTGACTACCTCGAAGCTGTAGTTTTCAAGTTCCACAGTTGGTCCGAGTCTACTGGACGTCTTGCGCGTTTATACCATCAGCTTGGTCTTCTCGCCATTTACCCCCAGACCCAGCTGATGCATGCTCCTTACCAGCATCTGACCTCCAGTCTTGAATAGTTCGGCTGGTAACCCATCGGCACCTGCCGCTTTATTATTCTTCAGCCGATTGATTGCTATTGACCTCATCTTGGCTATGTGGTATACATACTGTCATCTCTTATTGGTTCTGGGGTGTCTTCTTCGCCGCCACTATTTGATACCAGAAGCTTTTCAAAATGCACCTTCCAGGTCCTCAACACGCTGTATCTGTCACAAGGTTTCCTACTACATCTCTACTGGAAGATGTGCCTGCACCAAAGCCTTCGGTTTTGTGTTTTACTCGTTGGTAAAATTTCCGGACTTCATTAATTTTGTTCGTGTTATATCTTATTTTTCCTGAAAATGCGTTTCTCATTTTTCCCCATAATTCTCCATCGTCGGCAATTTTTGCCATTGTGCTTCTATGTTATTATCGAGACAAGGAGTGCTTTCGTCAAGCAGGTTGTCTTTGTAGCTTTTCGACGTCGAGTTTCCGTGTTGTGTTAGATCGCACCTATTAAGACGGGTGCGAACCTTGGCTGCTACATGGTAGTGGTCGCTCCTCGGATCGATCGAACATCTAAAGCACTGGATGATTGCCTTCCATCTATTACAACATGATCAATTTGATTTCTCGTTGGTCGATCGGGAAAAATCCAAGTAGATGCTTGAATCTTGTGCTGCTTTCTACCGTGTTTTTTGCTGCAGTGAAGTCAATCAACCTCATGACATTGTCGGATGTTTCTTCATGGAGGCTGAATTTTCCGACGGTGGGGCCAAAAATATTTTCCTTTCCGATTTTTTCATTAAAATCTCCTAGCAGAATTTTAATGTCATGACCAGGGCAGCGGTCATATAAAGTTTCTAGACCCTCGCAAAAAGTGTCTTTGGTCTGTTCATCTATGTCTTCCGTTGGAGCATGGACGCAAATAAGACTGATGCAGATGAATTTCGTTTTTATACGGATTATTGCAATTCACTTATCAACTGGAGTGAATCTGGACACGAGATGTTTTATTTTCCTATTAACCATAAATCCGCAGCCAAATTCATGTCTCGTTTCATGGCAGCTTAATACAGGGCGTAATCATCTGATTTACTTACGCCCGTCCCTTTCCATCGCATTTCTTGTAAGGCAATAATATCGGCTTTCTACTTCCTGAGTAAATCCGCCAAAGTGAAAACTGCGCCTGTTCTATACAACGTGCGCACATTCCAACTGCAGTTTCGCAGATCGTGGTCCCTGATACCTTTGCGGGGGGTCGTTAACATTAAGGATTTGGTTTTCTTTTTCGTTGCTTTTTCATAGTAGGAGGGGTTTTCGGGCAACTTACCCGATGCCTCAACCTATTTTTTATAGTTCTTATGGGTGAATTCGCTGCACATATTAGCTCAATATTTTAACGGGTGTCCACAATTGAGATGAAAGAGGGACCAAAGCCAATCAGAACCGTTGCTTGGTATCTATAATCCCGTACGCCACCCATCCACTTAGTTTAAAAATAATCTGCTCTACCAAATTACCCAAGTACATACATCGATATAATTGGTATTGGTCTATGTTCTTCAGGAATAAATATATATGCTATAGAATACAAATATTGACATTTTTCACACAAAAGTCTGGGTCCATTTAACCCGCTAAATATTGACCGATCGTCATGAAAACAGCCATGCTTATTCTTTGGTCCGATATCTTTTTCCGTATAAAATCTCTTGAAGCTCGGGTCATAATTGCGACGAGAAAAATAGACAAAAATGAAGTGTGTGGTCCAAATCATCCCCTAAATTTTAACCGGTCATTACTAAAAAAGGAATCTTCTTTCGGGACGATTGGACCATAACTGTGGCCTGTAATATGTTTACAAATTATAATGAACATACGGCTGAAAGTTAATGTTCAGTTATATAGGGTACATGGTTTGCCCGTCTGATGATTTTCATTTCTGATCAGTCCATAAGCTTTCGAATAAGTGTTAACTGTAGAGCACTAAATAGCCGATGTCGCCTGCTCTTATTCCTTTCTACTTGTTCATAGTTGTTTTTGTATTCATCCTATACTATTGATCTTTTCACTTCCATTATGCGTTTTATTTTGTTTTGCTTTTTTGTATTGAATTGTATTGTAAATAGAAAATAGTGTTAGATTGTTGACGAGTGACCACAACGACGTCGACATAGGCGTCAACTGTGCGACTGTGCTGGTAGTCCAAATGTTTTTATCCACACACATATTATATACTTACATATATTTGGGACCAACAAGCTCCGAAGTCTTTCTTGTCTGTTAGAACCTCAGTTCTACTACAATCGGGCCACAAACATATAGGAGATCAGATTGTATAACAAAACGCATTCATTTATTGTATTTGTATACAACACTACAACAACAGCAACAACTACACTAACAAACAATAAAACAAAAAAACAGAAGAAATGTTACTGAACACAAAAACACAGAGTTGTTTATTTAACCATTTTTCAATTCACTGCAATTCGAAACGCATTCGAATATTTTGAAACGGAGCAACGAGCAAAAAAACAGAACAGATATAGACCTCAGTTCTTCTTTGGGATTACAAAATTCCAATGATGGCGAGCTTGATGATGAAACTCGGTTAACAAAATAAATGGATGGATGAATGAATGGATTTGTGTATGTTTTAGAATGGAGTGTCCAGTAATGGATTCGTAATGTTGTCCATGTGATGAAGGGATCATCACATCCAGTATATAGGTATGTTTATGTTCGATTACTACACTTGATGTATTGGACACACACACGAACAACCACATCATTAGAATCACAGGCAGTTAGGAAAAAAAAATCATGTAAATTAAAATATTAATTATTTAAAATTCTTATAAATTCTATGTTTCCACAATTAGATTTAGTTTATTTACATCGATGTTTGTTTATTTGCTTTGTTCCGACATTGTTTGCTTTCGAATTAATCGAATTAGAACAAATAGTTAACTTGATTGGCTATTGACAAAACTTTCAAAACAGAAAGCGTGTGTATTTTATTGTAATTAACAATTGTTTATTACAAAAGCCATTGCAATATTCTGTTTTATAGTGTTGTTGTAGTGGGTTAAATTTAACAACAGACGGGATGCATTTATAGTAATGGTAACACACTCTTCATATACGCTCATTTATATACATAAACGTTTCAATCAATTTTGTGTCAATTAAGCCATATGCTCCATCATAAGGTGAGGATCCACGTTTCGGTATAGTCCCGCATTTTCGCCTAAAGAGGTTGTAATTTAGCATTTTGGGAATCATGGTCCTGTATTTAACATAGACTCGACCCCATTTAGGTATTTTAATTATTCTAGCCTGATTTTCTAAACAATATGACAATAAGCAGTCATTTTCGGTTTCCACAGGAAAAAGCACGGAAGAATTTGTAATTTATTTTCCATTCTATATTCAATTCTTCGGTTTTTGGGGAAGAGTCTCGAAGGAAATGACCGAGAGGCCTTAAATCCACATCAAATAACCCATGGGTCTGACCCAAGAGGGTATCCACATCTACCTCTGGGATGATTCACCCGAGGGTCAACACAAAGGTGAAGCGGGGGACTCCCACAATCGTCAAAGGTGGTAAGTACATTTGGCCAATCTAGTTCAAGGTGCGGATCTATCTTTCTCGTTCCTTTTTTAAAAAGGAACTATTTCCTCAATATAGTTCCGACTTCTATCTCTCTCTCTCCCTCTATCTCTTTCCTATTCACAAATCGAAGCAATCGATCAATCACCAAATGTTTTAAGGAAGCATCAGACAAAAAAAAATTTCCCGGAGAGCGGTAAACTTCTACATCCGGTTCATTGACCTGGACAGAATCACAATAACCGTTAAAGAATTCCTTCAAATCAAGAGGAATCTCAAGTGTACTCGGAAGTTCACAAGGAAATACTCGATTAGCACTGTAAGTGACTTCTTGATTGAATAAATTTCAACATCGCGTACAAAGGTGGCTCAATAAGAGGAGAAGAAAGAAGGGTAAGGCAACCACTGCTAGGGAATTTATACCAAGAATCTATGATCAATCAGGGCCTTCCAGGGGATCTCTAAAAGACGAGATATTTCAGGCATAATCTACCATTACAAATGGTAGGTAAGGTTATTTGTAAGTGGGCTAGAAGGAAAATGCCTTCATAAAGGCGACCTCCTAGCAACAATCCCAAACGGTTCGCGAACAAACTAATTCAGATGAACTATTCAGTTGAAAGAGCAAGTGAACTAGTCCGTTCTTTATAGTTAATTTGTTATTTTTCAGCTATCCGTTCGTTCAACCACAAACGTTTGTCTTGATCCAAAATTAATGAAATGACCAATTGCTTACATATATTAAAACCACTAAAGATATAAAGAAACATTTTTTAATCATTGACCGAGTTGGTTAATCGGTGCATCTCATTGGTTGTCCGGTAATGTACTTCTTACCAAACTTTCGGTTCGATAAAAGGTGCGAATATCGTTTCGGACCATTACCTTGTGTCAGCCAAGGTTCGCAACCGTTTTAATGTAGCAGCGAAGGTTCGATCTAATGTAACACGGAAACTCGACGTCGAAAAGCTGCAAATACAACAGGTAGCAGAGGCCTACTCCGCTCCACTTACTCACCTGCTTGGGGATAGCACTCCTTAATAATAATAGAAGCACAATGGCAAATAATTGCCCACCCCCTACAAACTGCAGCATAAGCAACACTTTGGTACCAAAAAACCACCATCAAGAAACCCTATGGTACTATCAGGAGTGTCGTAATGCTACTGATGTGAAAAACGCAGCGTATAGGACAACCATACAAGCGATGGAGAATTATAGGGAAAAATAGAAGCAGGAGAAACGTCGGAGTCAAATCGAGATTTACAATAGTCAGAATGAAATCCGGAAATTTTACCAACGAATAAAACACCAAACCGAATGTTTTGGTGAAGGCACATCCTCTTGTAGAGATGAAGAAGGAAATCTGGTGACAGATACAGACAGCGTGTTGAGGATCTGGAAGGACCATTTTGAAAAGCTTCTGGTATCAAATAATGGCTATGAAGAAGATACCCCAGAACCAATAAGAGATGACGGTATAGGGTATACCACCTTACCAAGATGAGATCAGAATATCAATCAATCTGCTGAAGAATAATAAATTACCAGCCGATCTATTCAAGACTGGTGGTCAGATGCTGATAAGGAGCATGTATCAGTTGATTAGTACAATTTGGCTAGTGGAATACCTGCCATGATTGCCATCGGCATATAAAGTGCTATCCGGTCAATGACATTATTGGACCATACCAATGTGGCTTCAAGCCTGGCAAATCCACCATTGCCAAATTTTCACTCTGCGCTAGATCCTGGAAAAGTCCCACGAAAAACACACCACCACATTCCACCTCTTCGACGACTATAAAGCCGCATTCGACAGCCCTACCCGTCCAGATGTGTTTAGAGACATGCCTGCGTTTGGCATTCCTGCAAAATTAATACGTCTATGCAGGATAACTTTAACTGGCACAAGGTCAGCATACTATACTATCTATTCTCGGACATCGACATAGTCAGCTGCAGCGACTCCGTTGGCTACGCCATGTTGTGAGAATGGATGAAGATGCCCCAGCACAAAAGGCATATAAAAGCGAGCCAAGCGTTGGCCTACGCAATGGGGGAAGGCAACGAATCCGATGGAAAATCAAGTTGAAGACAATAGCAAAACTTGTACCGGTCACATTTTCAATTCCAAATATCGTAGGTGTATTAACGAAAATTTTATATTTTTAATCCTATATGTATATTACATCATTCAGTTTGTTCAGTACGTATTTCAAAATACCCAGTCTACTTTACCTTTATTGAAACCAAAAACAATGATTATTCCAAAGTTCGGAATTTATATTATTCTTGTAAAAATTCGCTGAAAAGCAAATTGAATTTTTGAGACCATGCTTCCTCGGATATCACCTAGTCATTTTCAAGGTCTATACCATTAAAAGGAACTATTTTCTGTTGGTTTGTCCAAAAGTTTTCTAATTCATCGAAGTAATATATAATTATGTGAACTGTTACATATACACTAATAAAACATACAAAATTACCTCTATGTATTAATTTTGGATCCTACAGAAACAAATTTTATAACCAACATAAAATTCTCTACAGTCTTACTGGGAACTAATTTAATGTTTTTCACAATTTTCACGTTTATATTCCTAGAGGTATTGTTCGGCAGCTTCAAAGTAATTACAAATTATAAAATTTATTACCTTTATTTTCTACACATGTATACATATGTGTACGCCACCCTTATATTAACCTGTAGCCTTGTTCCCCTCAAACTATTTCAAAATCAAAAACTTGTCGATTAATGAGAAAACGTCATTTTGAAATTTTGTAATCCTGAAATGTGTCTACTTTTCTATCTCTCAAATTATTTACAGAAAATACAATATATTTTTGAACACATAGGATAATATACACACTTTTAGAAACAATAGAAATTCTTTTATTTTTATATTGATACATTAAATTTACAGTGTGGGGATTTAAAATTAGAGAGGGTGGGAATGGAAACTAGATTTAGATTTATTATAAAACAAGTAAAACGTCGTCGAACAACTCTAGTTCATTAAAAACGATCAGATTTTTTTTTAATTTTTTTTCCAGAGGTAGCTGTTTTTACCCTAACTATATTTTTTTCTTAGGGGACGTACCAAAAAATCAGAGGGTTTTTACTAAACTAGAGTTAAGCCAACTTCTTTCACCTCGACTGAAATTTCAGGTGGGGAAAATTCGGCTAAGACCATCAGCAAACCAAAATTGATAGAGACCCTTATAAGGTAGCTATTATGTCAAAATATGGACCTTTACCGAAATTATTTTCTACCCTCCAAGAAATCCCTAAAAAAATTTCAGAAATATATTTTTTTCTCTCCTAAAGCCTTAATACATGATTCCGATACTGTATTTAATTCAATCTACTTATCTTCAAATTATCCTTAGTCTGTTGTTTTTTTTTTCAAAGTTTTTCCCTTTAATACACCACATATTATAGGTCTGTCTGCCTACCACACTCTACTATTGAACGAACAGTCGCGTTATATTTTCATTCGTTTTTCCCCTCACTACATACATGTGTACATAGAAGATATTTTGATGTCCTTTCCCCATAATTCCCTTCTGCCGCCAAAGAGGGATATAAAACAAAACTAGAAAGAAACACCAACAGAGCATCAAGACGAAGAAACTGGTCACTCTGCTCATTTATTTCATTTTGATGCCACCATTGTTCTTTTTCGCTATTCTTGTTTTTGTGTTGTTGTTGGCTACTGCTAATTTATCGCTATAATTGCCAAAATGACCAAATGGGGAGTTTTATTACACCAGCTGCAAAAATGATGACCAAAGCATTGGGCAAAAATTTTCATCTGACAATGACCATCATCAGTACACCATACCAAACACCCACCCTTTTCCCTCAAAACTGTAATAATGCCTTTGGCACAAATGGAAAATTATCGACTCTGTTTTCAAAATGTTTTCTTTTCTTTTTTAATTTTTACTGAGGAGGGTTTGAATTCTGTCTGGGGCTTCATGTGGCTAATTTTACATTTTTAATTGTAATTCATAAATTACATTATTTACTTAAGTAGTTCGTGGGTGGGAGTTTAATTTGAGTGTATGTGTGAGGGTCTCTTTTTCAAATACATATGTAGTGTCTATTTGTGTACAAAAGATAAAGGAAATCATTAGCAGCGTTCTATATTTTAACGACGGTTGAAAGTAGATTTCTCTTTTTGATCCTAAGAAGCACGGGTGACGTACATATCGACCAAAATTCGGAGATAGGTGGGAATGGCAGAATAAGTGACAGGATATTGCTATGCTCACAGCAGAAGCATCTATCTTGGGTCAGATGGTAAGAAGGATATCCCATTTATCTAATAAGATCCTACATAAAAAGGAGCTATCAGATTATTCAATTTGATTTGTCAAAGATATTCAATGTGTTTTGGAAGCTGGTAGCAGTATTTGCCTCCCAGGGAGCAAATCAAACTTAAAATACAGAGAAATAAGAAGTCGGGGACTCATTCACGTTCTCATTGAAAGACCTTCTGTTGGAAGTAGGGTCGGAGACCCGATTATCAGAATAAAATTCTATGTAGATTTACTTATGCCCGCCTGTCTGTTGAGCTCACAATAGAGTTCCCAATATTTGCACTGAAATTTTACATATACATTGTGCGAATTAGAAACGCGCAAACCCCTTCTAAATACCTTAAATGAGACGGGATTTTTATATGGACAACGCTAGAGTGTTAGGCGACTTTGAGCCCATCAGAGTTTTGCGGTTTGCAATCAAAGTACCGACTGTATTTGAACGGAGCCTTGTTGATACCAGGGCGGTTTGAAATCAACAAGTTATTGATTTATTATTGATTATAATCAATAATTATTGAGGCTTAGTCACCAAGTCTTTACCATGGTATGGACCGGGCTCAGATGAATACTCGAACAGGGGTTGTGTGTGTCGTATTTTTAAACATTATTATTATATCCCGTGATGCCTGCTCCGAACACTTTTGGTCCACGACGGGATAGAAAGAAGCCTCGGACCTTGGTTCTGTTCCGTTGTCGGAACCGCATCTATGTCGGTGCGATGCATTCGATGGGTGCATTTCCGCGGCTGTTGCATAATGCCTTGGCATTTCTTCCAGTGTGTCCTCATCATTTTCACCATCAGCTTTATGGTCTCCACAATCTCCTCTACAACAGATGCAGGACCTGGCACCACATGTTGCTGTACAACGGGGTTTGCCGTTTAACTGCAATGGACTGCGAAACAAAATCAGTGAAATCGTAGATTTTGTGAATGAGAATCCAAATTGAAAGATACCTTTAGCCTTTCCGATGATTACAAAGATCGAGAAGGTGGACGACTTCTTTCTTGTTACACCATTCGGTAAAGTAAAGACCTATCTCGCCTGAGCAATTGACGGTTCTACATTTTACAGGGTGAATGAGAATGACCCCACGATAATTAGAGAAGATTGCCACAGTCTGATAAATGAGGTAGTCTGGCAACCATTTCATTTCTCTTGGTTCAGACCTCATCCCCATTATCGTCTCCGTAAATATACCACCTGATGTCATTACCTCTAAACGCCGAACTTTCCTTAAGCATGCTAAAGCTGATTGGCAAGGTTTCATAAATCTTGGCAAGGTTTCATAAATCGTCGCGGTATTTGCGAATGAGCATGATGAGCTTCGTGTCATACAACATCTGAAGGTCCAAGTGCACCATTGAAGTCAACAGATTAGTATGTCCCGGAAGGACGATAGAACGTATGTCCCGGTTAGCGACGTTAGAGACCCTCGAGCCGAGGAGGTACCACCACAATTTAATTCATCTAAAGCGTTGGGCCCGAAAAGAATTTCAATGGTAATGCTTAAGCAACTGGATGGACCTGGAGTAGAGTACTTAACTGTACTCAACCTGGAAAATAGGCAGAGTGGTCCCTCTACAGGTCCACGACGGGATACAAAGAAGCCTCGGACCTTGGTTCTGTTCCGTTGTCGGAAACGCATCCACCGCATCTAAGTCGGTGCGATGCATGGAATGGGTGAATTTCCGTGCTTATTTATGTTATTTCGCTGCATGCTGCATCAGCATATCTTCCAGTGTGCCTTCATCATATTCACCATTCGCGTTATGGTCTCCACAATCTCCTCTACAACAGACGCAGAACCAGGCACCACATGTTGCTGTACAACGGATTTTTCCGTTTAACTGTAATGGACTGCGAAACAAAATCAGCGAAATCGTAGATTTTATGAATGAGAATAACGAGAACCTAAAATTGAGCAGAGCAACACCTCTGCTGGCATCATTGCCAGTCTTCAAGAATTGCTAAATTTACACGCCGTTAGTGGTTACATCTCATATATGTTCGATGAAGTAAACAAAAGCTCTTAAATATAAGTTTTGAGATTGCTATGACGTTTTCCTTGAAATTGCTGTCTTTCATTTTTTCCATCTCTTCCCCTTTCCTTTTAAATTAATGATAATACATTTTTTAATAATATAACTTTCAGTTTCTCAAACTTGTTTATAACTATTGGAATATCTTTATTAAATGTTTCATAATAAAAACTATTAAATACTTCTTTAAATTATACATAATCAAATCAACCAAACAGTATAATATGCTCAAAAAATATATTTTTATCCTTCTGCTGTAACAGCAACATTCGTTTCTTCCAACTTGGGCGTTGTACTTTCTGATTTTGCAATAACTTCAATTTTATTTGGCACCAAATGTTTCAATGGTTCCAAAATTTCTTTTTGCTGTAAATAAGTAATTTTCATATTCTCCAAAGTATTTAAATTTACACCCAAATGACCACATAATGCCGTTGGTGGAAATATGGCGTGGATACAACGTTGCAAATAGGGTATCATTTCATGGGCAAAACAATAACATAACTTTGAAAATGTTTCTCGTTCACTTGCGGTAAATGCTTGTTGTTCCTGGCGATAGAAAGCTAAGATGCGTTTAGCCACCAACTCCAGTGATTGTTGTAACGACAGAGTAACATCATTTGCCAGTGCTGTCGGTGCACATAACCTCAAATCATTAAGAGCATTTAAATAGCCATTACACAATGCAGCTAATGGATGGAAATCTAATAAAGTTTCAGGTGGTGAATATGATTCAATATCGTTAGTGTCATTTTTCGCAGCTGTCGATGGTTGTCGACTAGTGTGTACAGTTATTTTATTAATGAGGGTGTATTTTTCCAATTCTCTTTCGAATTGTTCATTAACATTGCCGATTGCATTGAAGAATTTCTCCTTGATAACACGTACAAAAATTGGAGCCATCAGAGCACGAAAATCAGCACCAACTCGACTAAATGATAAACCAAAATACATGCATTGACCCAACACAGTGTCGAAGGAGGTTATACCACGTTGTAAATCCAGTTCCAATGTTTTCAAAAAGTCGGAGATCTATAAAAATTAGAGGATATTATTATAAATTTGAAAGTGTAAATAGCAGGGAATTATTTTTAACTTACTTTCTCATGTAACCAACTTTGGAAGAGACGTTCTCCATCACAACTTACACCCTGTAGAGGTTTGTCGTTTTGTGGTATGGCCATACTGTTGTCTTCATCAGGGAAGATAGCCTTGTATTGTGTAATAATGTTGAATAGATTTACCCGGGTAACTTCAATAGTTTTAGTTAGATGTTGTTGAGCTAAAAAAATACATATTGAAATATAAAATATTAAACAAATGAATTAAAAAATTGAATTTAAAATTTATTAAATAGCCCTCTGGTGGTGTATAGTTGTATCACAATACAAATTAGACATCCTCCATATATTCGAACATAGCGAAGTTATTAACCTACACTTTATTTCGAAATAAAATATAATTTATTTTCGGCATGTAGATGGCGTAGTCTACAGGTAAACAAAGACGCAAAATATATTATATAAATAAGAAATACAAAGATGTACAATGTTTCTATATTTATAAATAGTGACCGATGTGAGGATATATATTGGTCCTAGACCCATCTTTTAGTATACCGATAGTCTCGACTAGTCTGAGTCGACCTAGATATGTGTGTTCGCCCGTCCAATATAATTCGTAAACAAAGTACATCACGAAAGTGTACACGGAGAAGGAAGGAAGGAAGCCGGTACATTTTTAGCAGGTCAAATGATACGAGACCAGTGTTAAAAAATACAAAATTTGCATTCTATGTCGTTTTAAACATAAACCAAGGAAAGTAGGCAGTATATCCATTAGGTGACGTAAATGATGGCTAGAGAATTTAGCATAAAGTTCCGGTTCAAGAACGACACCCATAGTTTTCGGTTGTGATCGGATGATATTGATGAGAGGAATGGATCGAAAACTGTTTGACCGAAATGTTTGTCCGATTTTCTAATCGGGTCATAATTGTTACATTCTGCAATTATTAATTGTTACATTACAATTATGATCCGAATGTAACGAATATACACATAGTGGGGGATCTGGGCAACAGATAAGCATCACTCTTTTAAGTACAATCGATCACTATTTAGCCGATCGACTGAAGTAGAATATTATGGTGTATATGTTCACTGTTGGAAGTTATCAAATCTATTGATGTAAGAAGACGGATATGGAAGATATACTGAAACTAGTAAAGGTATATGGTTTAATATTATCATTACCATAACAGAGAATGTAAAATGTTTGCAAGGCTTTGGATTTAGCTCCGCAGAAGTTAAAGGCAAGGATGCTGAAAGTTCGGACCGTTGGACTATACTACACCTCTAACTGGTTTCAGAATGAGCTGTATGATTTTTTCTTATATTATGATACAGCAATGTTTTCCGAAATGTTTGGCATTGCGTACCACGAACGTGACCGACACTGAATCGATGTAGATCCTTTTAATGACGAAATGTCTTGAATAGAAATTTGTTCCTCTACGAAAATTTTTTCTATAAGACTTCACATTGTTAAATTAAATATCATATATCAATATTATTTCAGTATTTTGAAGGTTTTAGACGCATTTACCATTCAAAGGGCTGTAGTTTCTCATTCCACTTTCTTATTGGAAAACTATATTTTCGGGAAAAAGTTCAGTACGGCGACCGTGCAACTTTAATTGAGTGGGACCTTGACCACTCAATTAAAGTTGCACGGAACTTGGGATCAATATTTCATCCTTAAAGTTTTTGTATGACACATACGAAGCTAATCGCTTCAAAATGACCATTCGATCAAAATTATATAGTTTTAGTTAAAATCTGAGGACGCCAACTGATATTAAAAGGGAGCTATTATTCTATTACTATCATATATCACTTACCATCATCTATTGGTATTGCCTTCAACGATGCCGTTAGCCAAGAATCTCTTGCTTGTAGGAATTTCAATTTTAATTCATTGGTACCGAAGGCTTGCATGCGTCGCAAGTAGCCAACAATTTGTAAACATTTCGGCAATTGTAAATCAGTACGAAGTTGTGCAACCAATTGGACCAGCATTGTGTGCCACAACGATTCCACAGATTGGACGATACTCTAAATGGAATTGTAAATGTTAAAATTGTGTTATGTTGTGTTATTGTGTTATAGATCAATTAATCACAATTTGTACGCAGTGGTTCCATATAGCAAGTTAAAACTTACCTTTACAACTAAGATATGCCCCTGGTTTTCACCCATTTTCTGTACATATGCAGCCAGCTCAAGAGCTTCTTCATATCGACCCTCACGTATACAACGTTCCATAAGCTGAGGCAATTCCAATATTTCCAAAAGTTGTGCATTCTTTTTGAGTGTGATAGAATTCAGACGTCTTTGTTCGTTGATCTCAACCGATCGTTCAAGGAATGTTTCACATTTCTCACTAAGCTCTGGTAACTTTTCCACCACGGTACCCACTTGTGATTCAGCCTTCTGGAATTCTTTGTAAATAGAACGAGAATTTTCTGCTGTCTTAATAAATGTCTTATAATTTGATATTGCCAAATCTTGGGTCTGTTCCACAATGTGTTTAGTTTCGTCGGCAAGTCGGGATTGTTCCTTCTTCAATTGATCGACTTTGTAAGAACCCAATTTGTTGAGATAATTGAAAAGTTCCGGATTGTCGGCAAGATTTTCTGTAAGGAAAATTGATTTGGGTTAGTTTGGATTTGTGATTTTTGGAAAATGTATCGGTACATACCAGGCACACCATCTGGAAATATTAGTTTAAGGATTCTTTCACTTTCCAAATCCATTATTTTGCTCAAGTTTAAAAAGAGATGAAAATACGAATGCCAACACTGCCTATTGGGAAAACAACGAAAAACAGCTGTTCAGCGCGATAGAGTTTACTAGTTCGCGAACTAACAAGTTCAATTGAACGATTCACTGAAAAGAGCGTATACAGCAGGTCAGGTTTATAGTTTAGTTCAAGGTTTTAGTTCAAGAACTAAATAATGTCAATAAGGTTGTTGTAGCAACTATCTACAGTTCCAGAACCTAAAAGAATCTACTAATTTTAAAAGTTTTACAGCTTTTTACTCGAAACCCGTTCCTGAACCCACGAAACTAGTACTATGTTCAACCCAATTTAAGGGAGCTCAAAACAAAATGGCGTTCTCCTTGTAAACTTTTTACTAGAAAATTTTGTCCGAGTAAAAATGGTGAACAGGAATGCCAACTTATGATTGGCTGTTATGTTGATTTGGAAGTATTGCCTTCTAACTTTGGCATATTCCCTAGATTTGCGTTACCGAACTTCTAAAATTATTTTGTACTCAGAGAGCGATTTTGAAATGTTTCCTTTTTACTAGCTTTACTATTAAAAAAAGTACTCCAACAGATATACGGCGTATCGTGAGGCGTAAGTCCACACGCAGAGCATGCGTATGTTAAAGCGCTGCCAATTCGGCTGCACCATCCTGAACTTCATTGGGTTAAAACTACTCTCGTCTGTAGGCAGTTTCCTTTATGCTATAGGTGATGGGTGGACTCCAAGAACTGCATTCATTCACCTTTCATTGTCTGTGTCACTGCTTCCGTGTGAATGCGGTTTATTGCTGCCCGATAAGCCTGTTGATCAAGGGATTCTCTCTTATATCGTTGGACTTATCTCTCTAGATCATGTAGGGAGAGACCTACATACCTGCGTTGGGGAATCCTGTCCATAAGGTGATGGTGTGAATGATTCGTACTGCAGGGACAATATACTGTTGTGACGATTTGCGGGTATAAACAAACATTGCCTCCTCGTGTAAATGATCCGTTGGTGTCATGAGGAGGTACACTGTCGCGTTTCTCAGTGCGAAATTCTGACAGGTATCGCTTTCATTCGCAAACCAAACTGTCGCGTCATAGCTTATCAACGGCATACCTATTATTTTCTAGGAGGTCAAACTTTTTTAGTTATTTTTCGAATTTTGCTAAATACTTCAGACAAAGACCATTCAGAATTGGTCGTCCTAGGTTGTTCAAGCGGAATAGTTGTTACATGATCATTTACTTCGATTCGCTTGATTTAGCTCGTCTTCGAAAGCCCACAGGTAGATCTATGATTCGTCACCTGTAAAACTAGTATAAAAATTGTTTTTTATATCGATCGATTTGAACATCTTTTTGACAATTTAAAACCACTGGAAGTCGTCTACCATGAATTCATTAGCGGTTCTTGACTGTAGAGGTGATCTGCATGATATACGTTGGCAGATGGTCAGCGGAACATGGATGCAGGAATTCAAAACCTATCGGGTCTGAGTTCTCAATTAATAGAACTAATTCGATGCTTCTTATAGTAACAGAGATATATAAATTTCACTGTAGGGTCACTATAGATGCTCATCGCTATATAGCAGAAGACATCGGCTGTTTGGCAAATATGAAATTGACACTATAGCATTCTTCTCAGGTTGGCTGGTGATCTCGACATCAGCTACACCCGGACCTTAATTAAGAATGCAAACGCGATCTTTTGACGCCTGATGGAATGAAGTCCTTTTTGGGTGTGTCTGTGCTACTTAGGGTACGACACGGCACATAGCTAGGGGAAACAATTTAATCAACTCATTTGTCATTTGCAAACAACCCATTGTACTTCGAACGCATTATATTGGTACGTTTACAAGTTTATCCAATTTACAAATATTTTGTATTTCTGTTCAATCTAAAATCAATTTGCCTGTTCCCGTACTGCAAGAATCTACAATTTTTTTACTAATGAATTTTCCTTTATGTTATCGAAGAAAACAGTAACATCTAGTAGATTCTTTCAGCAGGGGAACAGACCAAATGTTTCATTTCACATCGTTTATAATAGATCTATGTTTCCAACTCTGCATTCGATAACCTGGTAATCGCATATAAAAACGATAAGAATCGATATTTTGCACCCGACACATATCGAAAATACTACCATCTCAATATCTGCAGCTTTGTGTTGTTTGTTGTCGGTGCCGTCTGTCTGTTCGTTCGTTTAATTGTCTAATCGTTTTTGTGTGTGTCCAATAGAGATTTATTGTAAAATTAAATTTTCGCAATAATTTGAAAAAATCGAAGAAATTCTGCGTCTCTTCGTTGCCAAGTAACATTCCCAGCTGCTATGACATCGTGGGGAAATTTATGCCGTGTCTGTGCTAGCCCTGCCGATTATGATATCTTTGAGAAGATACCTGTATATCTTCATGCAAATTCCAAGGATTTTTTGCATTGGCAAACTCCCATTTATGAGCTGATGCAAGATACGACGGGATTGCGTGTAAGTTGTTTATTAATTGAAAAAATATGGTTTTATAAAGTTTAGGCTCATCTATCTAAGGATGTATACAAAATATATACGTATTAATGTTCTTAAATTTTAGTCATTTAAAACAACAACAATGCCAATAAGCATATAACTTGCATAGAAGTTATTGGAAATATCCTATGTGGGATATGTACATATATAGAGTAAAATATTCTCATAAATTCGAATGATCCAGAAATCAAAACGCAACATCTTACTGCATTTCTAGAAATTAGAAGATGATGCTCAAAAATTCGGCATTGAATTAAACGGAAACGGGAAGCATATTGATTCATTACCGTATGTGTATGGTTTTGAAAAAATGTCCCACAAGAGCCTTATAACGATATATGTATGTACTTTATTCTTTCGGAAATTCATACTCAATTAGATATCGGTTGAGCAGCCTTTTGCCTGCTGTTTCAACTTTCTCCCATGGACAGATGCCAACGCCTGAAACAAGACAGAATCTCATTTTAAATATAATAGTTTGTTTGAATGGACGTACTTCGGCCGGGGATTTACAACTTTCTAATATGAACATATAGCCATTTCCGCGGTCAATGACACGGTTTTCGGAGGAAAAGTAAAAGAAGAATAACACTAGTTTAGTAAAAACGATCAAAATTTTCTGATATTTTGTCCAGACTTAGGTATTTTTACCCTAACTATGGGGATATATTTTTTCTTGGGGGAGGTACTCGGTTATTTGACCCGGAAGTTCGGGTACCCGGTTCCACGGATCCGGTTAAGGCAAATTGTGGCCTATCATTTAAATAAGGATTGGTGAGGGACAATGGTGGACCCATGGTCGACTTTTAGGCGTTCAAAAAAATCAGGGTCCAAAACCCAGTTTTTAACTGTATCTCCAAAAATGAATTTTTATAAGCTATAAGATTATACCCAGAAAAAGTTTCAGAAAAATCTGATCGTTTTTACTAAACTAGAGTTAAGCCAGTAAAATTGTAAATGTTAAATTGAACACAAATTTGTTTTTAACAAGTCACCCTCAATACATTTTTGAGTACCATCAGTGGTAATAAATGAAAGCATCAGGTTTTTAACTCTTGACATCCTTTTTGTTTATTGAAAACTAAACAAACTAAAACTACTTATGGTAAGAATTTGAAAACGGTTCACGACCGGACCTTAGATTAGAAGTAATAAAAAAAAAAATATTTGTTCCTAATTTGGTGTCTATTTTCAAAATTTTCCTAATTGTAGGCCACATTGCTCAATAGGCGAAACGAGTCACACAATTGTGGAATTGTATTATCACTCGCCCTTTTCATTGCAACTTCGATCATGTAGCTCATCTCAAAAGGTAAATAATAAAAAAATAAAGTTTAGTTGTTGCCTTGTCTTTTATTAAAATATCGGAAAACATATAGTTCTCATGCGCCATCTGTATTCTCATACCCTCCACCTTATGGTTTGCAACACCCATATATATTCTTGATCAGAACACAATTTTATGTCGATTTATGAATGCCCATCGAATGATCGATATTCTTAACGGTATCCCTCATTAAATGGTATTTTGAAGAGTTTGAGAACATTTTTTTTAAACAAAATTGGCTCTAATTTGGTTCTTATTGGATGTCAAATCTTCCTACCAAAAATGTATCATGACATACCCCGCCATTTATGAAGGTCCTGAACGAATGCTGATATCTTAAATGTCCACTTCATGTCGCAGAGTATAACAGGACCCGAATTTGTTATTTCTTCATGAATAACACTTTCTTTTAAAGTAATATATTATTATTAATATTAGGCATTGGACTAGGATTTAAAAACTTGACTATATAGACATGTGGAACATAGGGCAATATTGACATGTGGAACATAGGGCAATGCAAAAAAAAAAAAAATGCATAAAAAAATATTTTTTAAATAAAGTAGGAAAAACTGCAAAAACTTATTTTGGCTAATTCGCGTATATAATCGCGTTTTTCTTCGAATTGATTTTACCTAAATTCATGATTGTATTATCATATTCGCGAATCTGTGTGAAAATAGGTCAAAAATACATCGATAAGCGAATAATATGCATCTTTTACCCAAAATTGATTGTGGTGGCACATCCGCAGTTCTTAACCAATTCTTTTAAAATAGGTGTGCTTTTGTGTATATTCAATGGAGATTATTGAAACCCGATGCGCATAAAAATCGTATGTACGTTGCGTCATTTTTAGCCATTTTTACGGTTTTTGCATAGTAAAGTGCATCGAGCGGCACACTATGTCCGCTAAATGAAACACCCAAAAATTCATAATTATTGGTAGAAATTGATTTAGTTTATACGAAAACCGCATGCGCAACAACTGATTTCCACGAATTGCATGCTTTTGAATATTGACCATTTGTATGTATTGTAAGTGCAATATAATTAGTCATTTTTAAAGTCGAAACTCTTATCCGATGAATCTACCGATATTTAGCAATCATCTAAAAGAATTTGCAGAAGAAAGCGTCGTATATTTTAGAAGATTAAGACAAAACCGTATCCCCTTAACCATGATAAAAAATCGAAAATTCAAATAAACATTTTGTCTTTATTTAAAAAAATAATTTATTTTATTTTCAGATATCTTCATGCTTCTATTTGTTTTTCGCGACTATTATACCGTATTTCAATGTGATTTGACAATTATGCAAAGAAAGCAAATGTGTTTATCCATTTCTGAAGAAATTCGCGAATTACAACGAATAGGAATTCATTTAATTTATATATGAAATACAAATACCGCTATAATCTTTGTGCGCAGCATCCGAATTTGTGAACGCGAACAGATTTCGAATCAGCATATTTTTCTTAACCTATGTACCAAAAATCATAAATGTGCTCGCAAAAAAATAGGAATTCATTTAATTTATATTTGAAATACAAATACCGCTATAACTTTTGTGCGCAGCATCCGAATTTGTGAACGCGAACAGATTTCGAATCAGCATATTTTTCTTAACCTATGTACCAAAAATCATAAATGTGCTCGAAAAAAAATTTTTCAAATTTTTTTTAATGGAATTTTAAAAGAATTTTGTAATTTCCCATATTCACAATATAAAAAATATCGACAGATAAAGGCTTTGATTACCTTTGAGGAGAACCATCCTAAACTGAATTCAGTGACAAATTCAACTAGGCTTTAACTATTCGCCGAGGAAAATATTTCGGCCGAAACCTTTCAAATAATATAAAAATAAATGACACAGGACATTTAAATAGGGTTTTTATTTGTTTTCACTACAGTCATGGAATGCTCAAATCGGTCCTGACCATTATGTTTTTTGTTGGGGTTTTTTGGTCAGCTAATTTTTATGAAAATAAAACGATTTTTATTTCATATTTGCTCGACGTTTCGTTGGCTTTTTTCCAACATTTTCAAGAGCTGATTGATTTTGATTATTAAAATACGGGACTCCACCATCATTTATATAATAAAATAAATAATAAATAAAAAATCACAGTTTAAAATTAGGTATATCACAGAACTGGTGTTAGCTAATTGCATTAGAGTACCTAATTGCTATAGATTATTAGAATTATTATAAATAATATTTATAATATAGAATTGCTCTCATTGATAGACCGCAAAAATATATCACCTACAAAACATTTGACAGCTTGTTCAAGCCGTATGCGAAGCTAGGATCTCAAGCCTCTGGTCAACAGCACTTGGGATCTTGTTGACCTCTTATAAAGCAATAGTGCGGTTTCCTTTTCTAAATATTACAAATATTTTATTTCAATACAATCTTATACATTGATTCTTTCCCTCTTCACAGATCTCCCGAGATGATGGACTTCCACAACATATTTGTGCCCTTTGTATATCATATCTGAAGCATGCCTTTACATTTCGTGAAAAGGCAATTGAAATATGTTTAAACTTCTTGGCTGTTAAAGAATACAAAGAAATTTTAAAAGGAAAAACCGAATGGAATTATACGAAGGCAATTAATGATATACTAACAATACGTCCTGATAAAAACTGCCTAAATGAGGATAATGCCAACAATGCACAAGCCCAAAATACGAATAATGAAGATGACAATACAACAACAAATTGTTTTTATAAAGATCAAAATAAAGTGAATAAGAGACTAATAACAACGACAGCTGACAATAGCAATATGGCTAGAGTATTAACTAACCAAACGAAAAGTTGTCTCTTGTATTTGAGCCAATTGTATGAGAATCCCGAGATGCAGGAACGTATATCGGGTGGTGGAGCAATTGGATTTGGTGGACAGGGCCCGTTAGCAAATAGGGCTAGACATAGAAAACATAATCTTATGAAATCGGCATCATTTGATGTAGCCGCCGGAGGTGGTGGTGAGAACACTAGAGGTGGTGCTGGCTATGGCAGAAAACGACAAAACTATGAAGACGAATATCCCCGCAATATATCAAGTGATGAATATGACGAGCCGGAATCAAATGGTGATAGTGGCGGCAATGGTGGCGATCAGAACAATCATAAAAACTCAAATATCTTCTCGTATAAAGAGAAAATATTCGAAGAAGATGATATCATGGATTTGGATGAATTGAAAGATCTGATAAGTATGAATATTGAATCGACTTGTAAGGAACACAAGTGTAAATACTGTTCCCGGCGTTTTATGTTCGAAGAGACCATACAGGAGCACTTAAAAACATGTGTTGATTTTAAATTCACCGAATTCTACGAGGAGATTAAGAATCTAATGTATATAAAACGTTGTAAAGAGATTTCACCACATGAATTTATACGTCGTATGATATTTTCTATACGTAAGACGTGCATATGGTTGAAGGAGAATTTAATCGATACCACATTGCCAGATTTGTTAGAAAGTAAGGAGGCGACAAACACCAGCACTGCGGCGGAAACAACAGAGCAAACTCGTAAAGATAATAAAATCGATAATTTATTGCATAATTTAGAAGCGAATAATGTACAACCGAATGTTGTACGACCCAATCCCATTAATGCCAGTAATAATATTTTAAATGTTGTGGCCAATGCCACAAATACCAAGAATACAAATCACAAAGTAAATAAAACCGTTATTGGTTCATCATTTTTACAAGATGATACGGTGCCTCTGTTTCCGGCCACTGGATCATCGACGGCTTTACGGCAGACACCCATTAATATTAGTAATAACATCTTACATGAAATTGAAAGATCTGAAATGAAGTTGAAGAAGCCCATAGCCCGATTGGCCACAACGACAATAAATAATACCATTGCGGCTAAATCGCCCATTGAAATATTGGCAGCCACAACATCACAAAATCCAGAACGTAAAGCATTTTTGGAGAAGTTGCAAAATGCAGCAAAAACAATAACACCACCACCTCCAGCCCACCACTTGGTAATGGGTAGTAGTTCGAGCCCAGTTATCGTTGATAGTCTTCCACCTCTCATAGCTGTACGTCAAGATCTACTGGAGACAACGACTACGACAACAACCACAACAAGAACACGAAGAGCTCATGTTTCTCCACTTTTGGAACTTTTACAAAATTCTCGGAAAACACCAAACAATGTTGGAAGCAGTGGGTCCTTGGTAAATCCTTGTGCCCGTTGTCCCACGTGTAATTTGTTATTCGAAACTTTAGATGCTCTTGAAATACACAATGCTCTACAGCATAATACCAAAGCAGACAATGTTGTTGCCAATGTAACTGTTGCTATAGATGACAACGACCTCGACAAAGAGGCTGAGCATAGACGTATTATAGCACTATTTGAAAATGAAGATGAGTTTTAAAATTCCTTAACAAAAACAAAATTTTGAATGTATTATTATCGAAATTAGTTTTATGATTTATATTTTTTTAAAGACTGTAAATTCGTTATTATTGTCCATCTTTTTTTTTAAGAAATATGATTATCTCTTAACAATTTTTTTTATTTATGAATGTATATTTTTATGTTTTTTATGTTATATTTTTTGTTTTTCCTTTAAAATTAGAGTATTTTATTTCATTTTATCCTCCTCTCAACAAATTACGTAGCTTTCAATACGTATGTATTACATATATTTGCCAATATTTTTTCTATGCATTGACGATTTCGACTTCAATACATAGTATATGTTTCCTAAGACTGTAATATGTGTTTGTAACTATTATACATACCGACTATTATTATTAATATTATTATAAAATACGAATAAAAAACGAAATTAAAGCAAAATATATCCAATGTATATTAAATAAAAAAAATAATGTTATTTGAATTTTTGTGATCATTTTGAAAGTGATTTTAAGTGATTATTTATACTCTTTCGAGTCGAGCTTGATGATCTAAAAAAAAAAAAAAAAATTATTTAAACCAAATTGTTATTTTTTCATGTGGTTGGGATATGATATTGATAAGCCTAATTAGATTTGTATTGGGCGAAAGTATAGTTCGTATTGTGTGGAAGAATATATATAACATTGTGATATGTTGTATCGGAATATGCGTTTAGTTAATGTATAGGTCTAAATCCTTGATGTTTAGTTGATGGGCTTTTATTTTTGATATAGAGTATATCGTCATCTCAAATGCAAACGGACGTAACTACACTTTTACTAATTTTACAGGAGAAGCAAAAAACGTTATAAAATCTATAAAAATGGAGCATGGCTGGACATTTTTCAACGTTTAAACGCACTATAGAGCCGTATTTAATTTTTTAATTTTTTTTTTTTTTTTTTTTTTAAAGGATTTCTGTCAGTTACGTCTGTTTTACTTGACATTTTCTGAAAAAAGGACGTAACTACAACACAATTGTAGTACAACAAAGTGAATAATAATTATCCGATTGAGACTAAAATTTGTACAGCGTACAAAATTGAGTCCGGAGTTACGTGTCTTAAATTTTATTGAAAACGGGTCAGATATAGACGTAGCTCCCACACATATTTTCGTCAGATTTTGCGTAAATGGTGCATTAATGCCCCTATATTTCTTTCGATTTGCAAGAAATTAAGCATAGCGTACTGAATTGAGTCTAGAGTGATGTGTGTGAAATTTCGTGAAAGTTGGTTCAGATTTAGACATAGCTCCCACATATATTTTCGTCCGATTTTGTGTAAATTGTGCATTAAATCCCCTATATTTCTTTCGATTTGCACTAAATTTTGCATAGCGTACTGAGTGATGTGTGTGAAGTTTCGTGACAATCGGTTTAGATTTCGATATAGCTCCCATATACAGTTTGGACCGATTTTATGTAAATGTTGCTCTAAGTCCCAATTTATATTAGGCGAGTTTAATTGCGGCTAGTCTTTGTTTGAAGGAAAGAGGGGCAAGGGGAATAGAACTTGAAAAAAATTGTTCGTACCGACAATTGTCTGGCAATTCGTTTTGTGAATTTTGTTTGTAGTGTCAGTAATTTAAAATACCAATCCAGAACATTTAAAAAAAAATATTTTTGAAATCAAATTGCCTTGTATAGACGAATGAAGCAAGTTCAAAGGAGAACGATAAAAATTGCCGCAAGTAAATTCGCCTAATATAAGTCAGGACTTAGTCTCAATTTAGATTGGGCGAGTTTACTTGCGGAAAGGAGAGAGGGGCAAAGGGAATAGAAATTGAAAAAAAATTGCCCGTACCGACAATTTTTGGGCAATTCGTTTTGCGTATTTTTTTTTTGTAGTGTCAGTGATTTGAAATACAAATCCAGAATATTGTCACAAAATGTTAAAAAAATATATATTTTTGAACCCGAATTGGCTTGTATAGACGCATGAAGCAAGTTCAAAAGAGAACGATAATAATTGCCGCAAGTAAACTTGCCTAATCTAAATCAGGACTAAATACATTAAATATTTCTCCGATAGCGATAGAACTTGGCACAGGGTACTTTTCCACCCAGTGGGAAACAAAAATTCAATTTCTGTAGTTACGTCCGTTTGCATTTATGATGACGATATATAGAAATTCAGAATGGGGGCGCATTTTATGTGTTAGATTAAAACAAAGATATGGTTTTGGTGCACTATTATTATTAAAATCTTGAATCTCGGTATAGGTCTCACTATCAGCCTTATTCTGGATATTAGCTAGGGAGATATCCCGCTTTTGAAATTTTTTTCGCTTTCACATACTTGCCTTATTTTGAATGAATTGGGAGAAGCACCAAATGCGAAATGTGGATTCGAATTTCGAAAATGGTGGTTGAAAAAAGATTCGTGATGCCATATTGTAATTTAATTTTGTAATATTTTTCAACTTTAAATTTATTGATTGTCTTTTTATACCCTTCACCACATTGTGGTACAGGGTATTATGTCTTTGTGCATATGTTTGTAACAGGCAAAAGGAAACGCAGGGTTCCTTTTGAGAATATGCATAGAAATGCATGAAACTTGGCACAAGTTACATTTTTTAACAGTACGCCGTACCGAATAGCGTATATCAATTTTGTTATAAAACGTTTTCCACAAATTTGTCCCATGTTACGCAGACGATTCTAAATCTGCCCGAATGAAATTAAATTTTTAATATAGTCTGTCGGATTGTTTCGTGACCAAATTTAACAATTTGGAAATTTAAGGGCTTTGCATAATTTTTCTACTAGTTTTTTAATTGTAACATTACAACTGTAAACACCATACGATCTCAATCGGACCAATATTGGCAGTATGGTGCTCTATTTACATAAAATCGGACGAAAATATATATGGAAGCTATATCTAAAACTGAACCGATTTCAACAAAACTTGACACATATCAATCTAGACCTAATTCAATACTCTGTGCAAAATCTTGCCTAAATGGGACTAATATTGGCAGTATGGTGCACCAATTACATAGAATCGGACGAAAATATATATAGGAGATATATCCAAATCTGAATCGATTTCTTATAAATTTTTGTTGGCGCTATGAATTTTGCACAGAAAAATTGGTCATTTGACCTATAGTGCTCTGTAGAGATTTCACATTTATTCTAACTGGAATGTTTTCTATCAATTCTCAGCAATAAGGTACTTGGTTTTGGCCATTTCGGTGCGCTTTGGTGCAGGTATTGCCCTTGTGTATTTGTTTGTAACAGGTAACAGGAAACGAGATAGTCAAATGGATTCTTTTGAGAATATGCATAAAATCACTTTCGTAAATCCGTCCGTCTGTTAATATTAAATTTTAAACAAAATTTTATCCAATTCGGATTGTAAATGCGACCTTTACGATCCGAATTGGATGAAATTTGGCATATGGACATACCGTATTAAAATAGGAAAAAAATTGGTTCAGATTTAGACATAGCTCCCATATATATAGGATAACTTCGGGTAATGTGGACTATGCGTCTAATGTGGACCATATGTCAATGCCGCCTTGATAAATGTTTTCCTAATTAGTGAAAACAAACATTAAACTTGGTTTTTAATAAATAATTGCAATGTTGAAAATTTAGTAGTAGAAAATGTAGCACTGATTGCAAAAGTGTGATTTGAACATTTTTTAGCATAATAGGTTAACGTTTTTGCAAAATAGTCGAACACTTTGTTTTTCTCGAATATAAAGGAGTTATGAGGTTTTCTTGTTTTTTTTTAACAAAATATACGTACTGTAATTACAATCTGTGATTTTTAATTTTTATTCATTTTTGAAGCCGATAATTATTTAAAAAAAATATTAAATGTCGGGTAATGTGGACCACTATAAAAAAAGTGGGACCTTTTCATGAGGACGAGTTCGAAACATGGGCGCATTTAACATGCGAGGAGGTATTCTATCCTCTGAAAACTCGATATGCGAAATTACAGGTGCTTCGGTTGGATAATGAAGCAAGGACCTTCAAAATGGTCCGGATGGTCCGTTTGGCGAATTTTTAGGTTTTCGACTGTCAAAAACGTCATATACCTGTATAAAATGTAATAAATGTAGTAAACGTCATTTATTTTAATATTATCAGTATATACAGTTATTTTCAAGAATATATATTATTTTTACATATATCTTACTATTCCTTACTAGAACTGATGTAAATTTTTAATTTTTGTTTTTTGAGAAGAAAATTTTGAAATTTTATATTAATTTGAGTAAAGAATGCGTAATTTCCAAATTGATTAATGGAAATAGCTATTTTGTCAAAAACCAAATGGATTTGGGTAGGTTTCCGACGTTTCTGACGTATGTATTACACGTCGGAAATGTATGTCATTTACGTCACTGTTTCTGACCGGCCATCTCTGGGCGGTACCCTTAAATGGGGGCTATTCCAAAACATGAACCCATGTATTTTTGCATTCATTGTTACCCAAGAGTGAACTGAAATTTATCACAACCCATCCACAACATTAACTTTAACAACCTTTAACTTACTGATCCTCATTACCCACACATACTGGTCCACATTACCCGCCAAGTTATTTTTATTCGCAGTTTAGAGTATATATAATGTTTGACCTGGAATATATTTAGCCAACAAATCTAATATGTTGTGAAAACAATTTGTTTTTATTTTTTACCGTTGTTACGCCCACAATATCAAAACAAGAACATTACCCGAAGTTACTCTATATTTGTCCGATTTTATGTAAAGGTTGCCGAAAACTCCCGATGTTTGTCCGATTGAGACAACATTTGAAATTGCACTAACGTGTGTTTTTCTGATTGAGACAAAATACTGTGTAACTACAGGATGCCGTCCGTGGAGTTTTGTTGAAATCGGTTTAAATTTAGATATGCCTCCCATATATAGACTCGTCCGATTTTTTTTTGTAAATGAGGCAGGAAATTTCGATGTTAATAGTCCAAAGGTATATATATATATATATATATATTAAACTTTTACATGTAACTTTTCATCGAGTATTTTATATTATCGGTTATCAAGGCCTTGATTGATTAATGGCAATATGTTCTGAAACTAAAATTTTTTGGGAAACAAATATTTTTCAATTTCATGCGTATGTGTACGATTCATGCGTATGTGTACGATTTTATTCACCTCAAAAGTAAAATACATGTATTTTAATGGATGTTACCCAAATAGGCATTGATTGCATATCAAAATATAACGTTGTAAATTTTCATCATTGACGATGCGTATTTTGGATTCTTTGTTTTTCGAAAGTAGATATATAGTCATTGAAAAATGTGTGTGTCTTTAAATGTAAACATTTTTCGATTTATTAAAAAAAAATGTTTTAATTTTCGGCGTATTGATTGACACACATTTAAATAATGTCCTTGCGTATTTGGATAGAAACGGAAAAAAAAGCTGGATGTTTGTTTCAGTTCTCCGATAATTTCACTTAAGCGGAGTTCGGTTAACTGAAAATAATGTCAGTTATCCGAACTTCTCATAAGGGGAAACATCTTCAATTTTTAAAAATTTCAATAATTCATATTTTATATCGAATTCGTAGGTATCTAATTTTATGAAAATAAAAAATGATAAAAATTTAAACTGGTTGACATGTTCACTGCTCAAAGGATTTTTGTTACGAACAGTATTTTTTATGCGTAAGGTTTCATACTAGCCGATTTAAGTCGATTAAGTCACATTTTTTACATTGTTCCTATTTAAAAATTGGTTATCATCATGAAAGTGGACGACCTCCTCAAAATTTTGTTAATTTTATCGTTTTGGCATTTCCCCTATGAGCGGTGCATTATGTAAAATATTTTGGTACATCTTTGTTACTTGCATATAAAATATGGAAATGCGGAACGGAGTTTTATTTATTAATTTTTTTAATTTCCAATTGGTTTTAAAAGTTTGGCCGAACGAACTTAAAGTTCATCGACGTCAAATTTCTATATACATGATACACACGTTCCATACGTCGAAAAATCAATAATTGCAGAAAAATATCTGTTAGGGTGGGCTTTGAAGATGTGCATTCCTTAATGCAAAATATTCCGTCATTATCCTTCACTCTCACAATTTTCAGTAATACGGAATGATTTGAAAGGAAATTGGAATATTGGACTCTAAAAGCTATTTCAGTTATCCGATATTTTCAGTTATGCAATGTTTCACTTATGCGGAGTAAATTGTGGGCGATTAACCTAAAATGTCTTTCTATGTGCACGAAATTGTAGCGCACTAAATTAAGTCTAGAATGATGTGTGTTATGTTTCGTGAATATCGGTTCAAATTTAGATATAGCTCCCATATATATTTTTGCGTCCGATTTAAGGTAAATATCTTTCGATATGCACGACATTTGGCATAGCGTACTGAATTGAGTCTATAGTGTGTGCAAAGTTTCTTGAAAATCGGTTCAGATTTAGATATATATTTTCGTCCGATTTAATTGAAATGGTGCACCAAAGTTCTTATAAATATTTCGTTCAGTGTTTTTTCGAAAAGGCGACGTCTTTTAGGAGACTATGTAGAATATACCCAAAGTAGTGAAGGGTATCATATAGTCGGCCCAGTCCAACTTTACTACTTTCCTTACTGGTTTGGTTGGACATTGTCCTCTTACAAATTCCCTAGTCGCATATTCCAGCCGATAAAATGTAATTTGGCATTTTGGGTTCTTTTTGGGTAAATAATTTCTTCGCAGAAAATCGTTTTTATGGACTAAAATTTGCCCCTCCCCTGAGAATTTTATATAAAACTCTGTAAAATACAAATAAATAATTATAACAATCATGTTTCAAAATCTACCAAAAGTACATTATGTGAAATCTCTTTGGCAAATGAGAAATGGGATGATACAAATAATGATCACCGGCAATTTGCTGATGATGTTGATGATAATAATGATAATGATGGATATCATTTGTTAAATAGATAATATAACCGACGTAATGTAGCCCCCCAAATGAACTCTTCATAAGAATAGTTTCTAAATTCTTAATAACGGTACTGTGACTCCAGCTGTGGAGACAGGTTAAAGAACAAAAAAAAAAAAACAAAAGACTTAAGAAGCAAACTTTGCAGTGGCAAACAAAGCGGTCAACCACAGCAGAATAGAATAATCTGTCTGTGGTACTATTTGAAATATGTAAGTATGGGTAATTGATCCAATTTTATTTTTTCCTCACTCTCTCACACACAAAGAGAAATTTGTGGAATTTTCAAAAACGACAGAAGAAGAAAAAAATCATTTAACAAACCAAAAGGAAAACGCAAAGCAAACAACCTTCATTATCTATAATTAAGACCGAAAGACGCAACGCATTGGTTTAAATGTAGTTTCTTTTCTTTACAGGTCCGAATAATAACAAACGACTATTAATGTGAGGGGAAACCTATCTAACCACCGTAAATCCAAAAAATCTTCTTTTTTTGTATTTTCTATCAAAAAGTAGCAACCACAACAAGAACAACAACAAATTCTAATCAACTCAACAATAAATAATTGCTTAAATACTGGGTAGCTTATGCAGATCAAAGGAGAACCAGTAGACACAATGGTTAGTAAACAAGACGCCACATAGTCTGTGTTGACTGACTGACTATCATCATCTAGAATGGCTACATCCAAAATAAAACAAAAATCGAATCAAGCATAAGTAACGCGAACGAAGAAGAAGTCACACCAAAGACAACATCGACAACAACAGCAACAAAATTTTTTGCTGTACAAAATTGCATAGAAAAGAAAGTGTTCACACACTCTTCTGTTTGTGTGTGTCTACGCACCTTAAACCGCATTTGTAATCTTTGGAAGCAGAAAGCTGCAAAAACGAAAAAAAAATCGCCACTCCATGACAATCCCATAAAAAATAATAACAAAATTGCAATTATTTGAAAATGCATCGGAAAATGGTCTTTCCTCCCCTCCGCTTTTCTGCACTTCTGCTGTTGGCTTGTCTCAGAATGTAGTGGACAGAATTACAATGACAATGCAGATAACATGGACTACAACGGTCCATATTAACATCTGCTGGAGAAATAGGAAAAAATAGCTGTGATCGTGGCCAGGTTGATTGTCGGATATGCTACAAAATGTTAAAATCAAGGAAATTTAGGAATATAAACGTATTGTTACTATTAAGTTCAATGCACAAGTTCCGATACAGACGTATGGACTTGTAGGGGTTCTAAATCTACAGAGTAGTTTTAGAGCCGAAAGTTTTGTTTATTTGGCTAGAGGAATGCATGCAAAATGATTGGAACCTCAGCATCCTATGTCCCGTGCACAAAAAAGGAGACAAGATAATATGTGCCAACTATAGAGGTATTAGTCTCCTGCCCATCGCATACAAACTGCTATCCAGCGTGATGTGTGAACGACTGAAGCCAATGGTCAATGAAATGATTGGACCATGCCAATGCGGCTTCAGGCCCAGCAAATCCACCATTGATCCGATCTTCACTCTGCACCAGATCCCGAAAAAAAGCCCATGAAAAACACATCGACACATTCCACCTATTCGTCGACTATAAAGTCGCATTAGACAGCCCTATCCGTTCAAAGGTTTTTAAAGCCATGTCTGCGTTTGGCATTCCTACAAAATTAACACGGATATGCAGGATAACTTTAACTGGTACAATGTCAGCAGTTAAAGTAGGAAAGGACCTCTCGGAGCCCTTCAATACCGAACGAGAATTCAGACAAGGTGACAGTTTGTCGTGTGACCTGTGTAAAATCCTGCTGGAAAAGGTCATACGAAATGCAAATGTGAACAGAAATAACACTCTGTACACCAAACAGCATATGTTACTCGCCTACGCCGACGACATCGACATAATGGATCGAACAAAGTGCGACTGACAGTAAATGGCAAAAAGACCAAGCCGATGGTATCAACGCGCAAGACGCCCAGTAGACTCGGACCCACAGTTGGTCCGAGGTAGTGAACGATTTTATATACCTCGGTACCGCCATAAACAAAACTAATTACATACTTTGAAATCCGTAGGAGAATAATGTTGGCCATCAGAAGCTACTATGGTCTGAGTAAGCAACTCAAAAGCAAGGCTACCTCTCACCAGACCAAAGTCACACTCTACAAGATGCTGATATTACCCGTGCTGTTGTACGGATCTGAAGCATGGGTACTTGCGCTAGCAGATGAGGCAGTTATTGGAGTGTTTGAGAGAAAAAATCTCCGGAAGATCTATGGGCCGATCTGCGTCGATGGTGAATATCGCCGTCGAATGAACCATAAGCTATAACATCTATTCTCGGTCATCGACATCGTCAGACGGATCGAGCTGCAGCGACTGCGTGGCCATCTTGTGAGAATGGATGAAGATGCCCAACCTCAAAAGGCATCATAAAAGCACAGAAGGGCAAGGCCACGAATCCGATGGAAAGATCAAGTAGATGACAACATCTCGGAAAATGGTCTTTCAAATTGGCCATCTTGTGAGAATGGATGAAGATCCCCCAGCATCATAAAAGCACAGAAGGGGAAGGCCACGAATCCGATGGAAAGATCAAGTAGAAGACAACATCTCGGAAAATGGTCATTCAAATTGGATGAGATGCGCACAAGACCAACGCGCATGGAAATCTTTTTTAAGCTCGGTTTATGGAACAACCGTTCTGTCATAAGCCAGCTAAGTAAGTAAGATTTATGTGGGAGGTATCAGAAGGAGTGAGTACTTTCGAACTTGATTCAAGTTTGGAAATTCCATTCGCCTGGTAATCGGTTTATAACTATTAAAAAGT
>NW_026887150.1:0-11698 GCF_032173495.1 Musca vetustissima | reverse complement strand
ATATTTTTAGAGGTCCCCTATAATTTTTTGAGGTCCTATACAAGACGTGGATTTTTTTAAAAATATTTTTAGAGGTCCCCTATAATTTTTTGAGGCCCCCTATAATTTTTTTGAGGTCCTATACAAGGCGTGGATTTTTTAAAAATATTTTTTGAGGTCCCCTATAATTTTTTTAAGGTCCTATACATGCGTGGATTTTTTAAAAATATTTTTGGAGGTCCCCTATAATTTTTTTGAGGTCCTATACAAGGCGTGGAAATATTTCCTTTAGAAGTCCTATACATATGGCTCATTCGGATTCTGTCTAACTGGCTTTCTGGCCGTTTGCTTTTGTTGTTGTGACCAGCCACCGGAGTCCCCAAGGATTTCATTATTTTTACATTTTACCATAAAGAAGAAAAAAAAAGAATTTAAAAAAAGTAGCGGCCACATCATCGTGCTGGCAAGCAACCAGTCTAAGGATACACCAGTCAAATGACAAACAGGACCAAAGCAAAAAATTGCTGTATTTAAAGTTGAAATGATCTTTGATTGTGTTATTGCTGTTGTTTTTGTTGCTCTAGCTTGGAGATTGTGTAACTATTGTTTTGTTGAATGAATGACCGAATGAATGCCAGTCTGACTGACTGAATGAATGGCGAAATGTGGAGAAAAAGTTAAATAAACGTTTGAGTTATTGTTTGGCGCCGACAATATTGCTTTGTCCGTCGTCTGGTCGTTAGTTTTGCCGCAGCAGTCTGTGTGCCAGGATAAATTTTCCATTTTCAGTTGGGATGGGGGGTTTGGCTTTTTGTTTTTTTTTTATTGTCCGACAGACAACAGCAGGACAACATTTTATCAGTTTGAATGACAAAGAAAGAAAATAAATTGAGTTTTTGTGTGTGTGTGTACTGTAGCTGTGTTTTTATGTGTTGACATTTTTAGTGCGTTTTTGTGCGATGTTTGGATGTTCGGAAAACGAAGGTGGTGTGGCACCACAAATTTTTCTTGGTAAAAAATAGCTTCGGAATGTAAAGTTGAATTGGTTTTTGAATGGTATTTCTTTTTTTTGGTAATTTTATAAAGGTTGTGGTAGGTTATAAAAAAACTATTTAAAAATGAAAATAAAAAATATGGAGCCAGTAGATGATAGGATTTTTTCTCTGTTCAAAATATAGGATTTGAATTTTGTTATAGAAAATTGCTATATGAATGAATGGTTTTTAGGTCCTATACAACGAGTGGATTTTTAAAAACATATATTTTTAAGGACCAAAACAAGGTGTGGATTTTTATTAAAGAATAATTTTGAGGTTCTATAGAAGGCGTGGATTATGAGAAGAATATTTTTGAGGTCCTATAGAAGGTGTCAGATATTTAAAGAATGCCTTTGAAGTCCCATAGGAGGCGTTGGATATTTTTTGAGGTCCGATAGAGGGCGTGGATTTTTTTAATTGTTTTTGAGTTCCTATAGAAGGCGGGGATTATTGATTTAAAGAATATTTTTGATGTCCTATAAAAGCAGTGGATTACTTAAATAGGTCCTTTAATAGACGGTGATAATTAAAAACCAGTGAGCGAAGAAGAATACTTGCAGCTCTTCCACAGGGAGAAGAATCTCTGCAGCTCTTTCAAGGGAAGAAGAATAACTGCAGATCTTCCATAGGAAGAAAAAATATATCCAGCTTTCCTATAGGAAGAAAATTGCATACAGCTCTCCTATAGAAAGAATAATACCTCCTGCTTTTTTAATGGAAGCAGAATATCTGCAGCTCTTTCAAGGAAGAAGAATACCTGCTGCTCTTCTATAGGAAGAAGAATACCTGTGGTTCTTCCAGAGGATGAAGAATATCTGCAGCTCTGCTATAGGAGGAAGAATAACTCCAGCTCCTATTGGAAGAAAAAAAACCTCCAGCTGTTTCAAAGGAAGCAGAATATCTGCAGCTCTTTCAAGGGAAAAATAATACCTGCAATTCTTCCATAGGAAGAAGAATACCTGCAGTTCTACAACAGAAAGAAGAATACCTGCAGCGTTTCCACAGGAAGAAGAATACCTTTAGCTCTTTAACAGGAAGAAGAATACGTACAGCTCTCTTATATGAAGAAAAATACATCTAGTTTTTCTATAGAAAAAATAATACCTCCAGCTTTTTTTAAAGGATGCAGAATGTCTGCAGCTCTTCCATAAGAAGAAGAATACCAGCAGCTCTTCTATAGGAAGAAGAAGACCTCCAGCTCTTCTACAGGAAGAAGAATACCTGCATCTCTTTCAGAGTAAAAATAATACCTGCAGCGCTTGCGCAGCTCTCTTATAGAAAGAAAAATACCTCCAGCTTTTTCAAAGGAAGCAGAAAATCTGCAGCTCTTTCAAAGGAAGAAGAATACTTACAGCTCTTCCAGAGGAAGAAGGATTATATGGTCGGACGGGGCCGAAATCCTACACAACTTCCACGAAAATATAACTTTCTGTGGCTCTATGTTCTGAGCATGGGCAATATTTCGCGATATTTTTCCACCCCCTTGACCGTCTAGAGGTCAACAAATATTACTAATATTCAGTTTAGCCCTTCTAATTACTTGTTCAGATTCCCTTCATAAGTTTTCGGTCCACTTCATCCCATCGAAAATTATAGGCGTTGTCCTTGACCCTACTTGAATTCTCATGGAAATTTTCAAAGCAATCAGCGCAATATTTCCGCCCTATAGTGTACGTAAGCACCTGTAAATATTTAAGTGTAACTCCCACATCCGAGTACATACGGCAATATAATTGGTATATATTTAAAGGTCAACCACTCCTCATCGATATACTATCAACTTCTGGGGTCTATGTCCTACAGTGGTTAATCTACACGCTATAGAATACAGCTATTGTTATTTTTCATACAAAAGCCAGGGTTCATTTGACCGATCTTTATCAAAACAGACATGCTTATACTTTGGTCCGATCCCCTTTCCATGTAAAAATTTGTGATGTTTGGGCCATAATTGCGGCCTGTGGAGCGACCAGAAAATCAGACAAAAACAAAGTTTTTGGTCCATTTCATCCCCTAAATATGAATCGATCTTTACCAAAAAACAATAGGGGTCTTCATTGGCCAGAACCCATCATACATGCAAAATTTTGTGAAGATTGGTCCATAACTGTGGCCTGTATCGTGTTTACAAATTATAATGGACAGACGGACGGACAGACACACATCTCTAGATCCACTCAGCTAATCGAAATATTAAGATCGGTATGCTTAAAGGTGGGTTTAGGACCAATATTTCGCGGCGTTACAAACTCTTGGGGCTGCTCAAAGCTATAATACCCAGACAACATATTTGTGTAGGGTATAAAAATATTTTATCATTATCCACAAGAAGCGTGGATTTACTAAAAAATATTTTTTCAAGGTCCATAAGAGGCGTGGACTTGTTAAAAATATTTTTTCAAGGTCCATAAGAGGCGTGGATTTATTAAAAATATGTTTTCAAGGTACATAAGAGGCGTGGATTTTTTAAAAATATGTTTTCAAGGTCCATAAGAGGCGTGGATTTATTAAAAATATTTTTTCAAGGTCCATAAGAGGCGTGGATTTATTAAAAATATGTTTCAATGTCCACAAAAGGCGTGGATTCTTTAAACCTATTTTTTCAATGTCCACAAAAGGCTTGGATTTATTAGAATCACTTTCTGAGCCGATTTATGCATGTCCGTCCGTCTGTTGGTGTTAAATTGTAAACAAAGTACAGGTCGCATTTATAATCCGAATTGGATGAAATTTGGCACAGCTCATTTAAGGACGAACCCTATTGAAATTGGGAAAAATCGGTTTAGATTTAGATACAGCTCCCGTATATATTTTCGTCCGATTTAATGTAAATGGTGCACCAAAGTCCCTATATATCTTTCGATTTGCTCGAAATTTGGCATAACTTACTGAATTGAGCCTATATTGACGTCTGCCAATTTTCGTGAAAATCGGTCCAGATTTAGATATAGCTCCAATATATAGTTTCGTCCGATTTTATGTTAATGCTGCACCAAAGTCCCTATATATCCTTCGATTAGCACAAAATTTGACATGACGTACTAAATTTAGCCTAGAGTGATGTATGCCAAATTTCGTGAAAATCGGTACAGATTTAGATATAGCTCCAATATATAGTTTTGTCCGATTTTATGTAAATGGTGTACCAAAGTCCCTATAAATCTTTCTCTTTGCACGAAATTTGGCATAACGTACTGAATTGAGCCTAGTGTGATTCGGGGTAATCGGTCCAGATTTAGATACAGCTCCCATATATATTTTCGTCCGATTTAATGTAAATGGAGCACCAAAGTCTCTATATATCTTTCGATTTGCTCGAAATTTGGCATAACGTAGTGACTTGAGCCTAGAATGATGTCTGTCAAGTTTCGTGAAAATCGGTAAGGGTTTAGATACAGCTCCAATATGTTGTTGTGTCCGATTTTATGTAAATGGTGCACCAAAGTCCACATATATCTTTCGATTTGCACGAAATTTGGCACAACGTACTGAATAAAGCCTAGAATGATGTGTGCCAAGTTTCGTGAAAATCGGTTCAGATTTAGATATAGCTCCCATATATATTTTCGTCCGATTTTAGGTAAATGGTACACCAAAGTCCCTAAATATCCTTCGATTTGCACGAAATTTGACACAACGTACTAAATTAAGCCTAGAATAATGTGTGCCAAGTTTCTTGATAATAGGTCCAGATTTCGATATAGTTCCCATATATAGTTTCGTCCGATTTTATGTAAATGGTGCACCAAAGTCCCTATATATCTTTCGATTTGCACGAAATTTGACATAACGTACTTAATTGAGCATAGAGTGGCGTCTTCCAAGTTTCGTGAAAATCGGTCCATATTTAGATATAGCTCTCATATATATTTTCGTCCGATTTAATGTAAATGGTGCACCAAAGTCCCTATATATCTTTCGATATGCACAAAATTTGGCATAACGTACTGAATTGAGCCTAGAGTGATGTATGGCAAGTTGCGTGAAAATCGGTCCAGATTTAGATATAGCTCCAATATATAGTTTTGTCCGATTTAATGTAAATGGTGCACCAAAGTCCCTATATATCTTTCGATTTGGCATAACGTACTAAATTGAGCCGACTTTTCTACTTTCCTTACTGTTTTTCAATTGTTTTTTTTTTAATTATTTCCAATTAATTGTTCCCCCTTTTTAAACTCCATTCCCCCTCCACCATCCATGACCATTTAAATTTCTTTGTTTTTAAGCAATTGAATAAAATTTATTATCGCCTATTAACCTGACACACCAATCAGGCACGTAATAGTACAAAACATAGACACACACACATACACAGAAAACACCCACACAACCCACGTTCCGTGTAAACCTAAAAAGTCCTGTGACCAACCAACCAGCTAGACCACACTTCAGTGCAAAGCAAGCAAGACAGGCAGCCAGCCAGCGAGTGGATACGTGGTTTGTTCTGTGGCAAATGTGGGGGGAGGGACAAGCATCGCAATGAGGTGGTCTCAACAGCATGTACCAACATTTCTTTGCCGGCTGACCAAGCAAACCAAGACAGAGAATGGGGGAGGGAACATCCTCCAATGTGTGTGTGTGTGGGTAACCTACAAGGCACCGACAATGTACTAGGTGGCAAAGTATAAGTGTATTACACACAATGCTAAGTACCAAACACACAGACATCCCCACACACACAACTACAGTCTTGCACACGTACCCTCACACATATGTCAGGAGTCATGACCATTACACATGTTGTTGTATTACCACCGACAACAATGAGTTGGTAATTTGCAAAGTTACAGGACCTTTTTCTTCTTTTGTGTGTATTTAAAATGCATTGTGCGTTATTAATTAGAGAGAGAGAGAGGGAGAGGAGGTAGAGGAGGAAGAGGGAGAGAACGTGTGGATATGAAAAAACCAAACAGGAATTAGAAATAAAAAATGAAGTGACGTTGTTAATTTAGTCGAGTCGCCTGTTCCCATGTGGCCTCGTTGGTTACCTCTTCCTGCCTTGAAGTTTGTCGCTTAGCTAATGTTTGTCTGTCTGTTTGTTCTATTATTCAGCACAAAACAATTTTTCTCATTATGCTAATTCGTTTGTTGGTGTGAGCGTGCATGTGTGTGTGAGTGTGTGTTTTGCGGAATGTTAATAATATTTACATTTGGATAATTAAATAGGCGGACAAATGTGCACACAAAAAGAAATTACCTGTATCAACTTATATGAATTATTAATTATTTTACCGGAACTATAACCCTATGTGGAAAAATTTGTTTAAAAATCCGCGCTTTGGAAGGTCATTGGAAAAAATTCTGTAAAAAATTAGTTTAAAAACCCGCGCTTTGGAAGGTCGTTGGAAAAAAAAATTCTGTAAAGGATTTACACCTTAAAAGGGTTCAGTAAACAAATTCTATAAAAGCTCCATGCCTGGAAAGGTTCAGGAGCCATAAAGTCACCAACTAGAAAGTTCCTAACAAAATGCAAGCCATAGAAGGTCCTTGAACAATTTCTTTAACTTATCCGAAAATTTGAAGGACCGCGAAAAAATACTTTAAAAAATATTTCCAGGATTTGTAAGTCCCTAAAAAATGCATGTCTTCTGTAGGTGTCAAAAATAAATCTTTAAAAAATCACACCTGCCTTAGAATCTCAAAAACAATTCACGTCTTCTGCTGGACTTGGAAAATATTTTTTTTAAAGCTTACCCCTTCTATAGGGCATTCACAAATATTCTTTAAAACTCCAAGACTTTTGTGAGACAAAAAAAAATATTCATTAAAAATCCACGCCTTCTTAAGAAATTTAAAAAATACACGACTTCTTTGGCAATTAAAACAAGTAAGGAAAGTAATAAAGTCGGATTGGGCCGACTATATGATATCCTTCACCACTTTGGGTATATTGTATATATGTATCCTTACAATTGTATGTCAATGTTCCCTCGAAGGAACATACTCATGTCTTTCTGCAACCTATGCTAAATTTAAATCTCATTTGGACAGATTTAGAATCGTCTGCGTACCATGGGACAAATTTATGGAAAACGATGTATACCAAAATTGATACACGACATTCGGTACGTCGCACTGTTAAAAATTTAATCTCAATCAGACATCCGTTCAAAATACATATGGAAGTTATGGACACCAATTTCAACAAAACGCAATAACGTGATTCAAGGGCCCCCCCTTCTGGCTATATCAAATCTGAACCGATTTTCTCGAATCTTAACACTCATCGTTCTAGACTTAATTCAGTTCGCTATCCAAAATTTCGTGCAAATCGAAAGCTATATAAGGACTTTGGTGCACCATTTACATAAAATCGGATGAAAAAATATATGGGAGCTATAACTAAATCTGAACCGATATTCACGAAATTTAACACACATCGTTGTAGACTTAATTCAGTACGCTATGTCAAATTTCGTGCAAATCGACTTCGGTGCACCATTTACCTAAAATCGGACAAAAATATATATGGGAGCTATATCTGCATCTCGACCGATTTTCACGAAACATGATACACATCATTCTAGGCTTAATTCAGTACGTTGTGTCAAATTTCGTGCAAATTGAAGGATATTTAGGGACTTTGGTATACCATTTACCTAAAATCGGACAAAAATATATATGGAAGCTATATCTAAATCTGAACCGATTTTAACGAAACTTGGCACACATCATTCTAGGCTTAATTCAGTACGTTGTGCCAAACTTCGTGCAAATCGAAGGATATATAAGGACTTTGGTGCACCATTTACCTAAAATATATGGGAGCTATATCTAAACCTGAACCAATTTTCACGAAATTTTGCACACATCGTTCTAGAAGTAATTCAGAACGCTTTGGTGCACCATTTCCATAAAATCGGACGAAAAATATATGGGAGCTATATCTAAATCAGGACTTATTATTCCCAATTTCAATAGGGATCGTCTTTGAGCCAAATAAATGAGCTGTGACAAATTTCATCCAATTCGAATCAAAAATGCGACCTGTACTTTGTTTACAATTTAACATGGACGGACGGACGGAAATGCATAAATCGACTTAAACAGTGATTCTATGCATATTCTCAAAAGGAACCATGGGTCTATCTCGATTATTTTGCAGAATTACGTAATACCTTGTACCACAGTGTGTTGAAGGGTATAAAAATCCACGCCTTTATAAATATTTAAAAAAATTTACGCCTGTGCAGAACGATTAAAAATATTTTTTAAAAAATCCGTGCCTTCTGGAGGATCTTTAGACATATTCTTTAAAAACCCATGCCTTAGAGAAGATCTTTCAAAATATTCTTTAAAAAATCCACGCCTTCTGGAGGATCTTTAGAAATTTTCTGTAAAAAATCCATGCCTTAGGGGGGATCTTTAAAAAATCCATGTCTTAGGGAGGATCTTTAAAAAATCCATGCCTTAGGGAGGATTTTTAAAAAATCCATGTCTTAGGGAGGATCTTCATAAAATCCACGACTTTTAGAGGAATATTCTTTGAAAAATCTTTGACTTCTGGAGGATTCTGGAGGCCCTTTTCTTTAAAAAATCCATGCCTTTCAAAAATCCACGCCTTCTGGAGGATCTTTACAAATATTCTTTAAAAAATCCACGCCTTTGTGGATGGTTTTGGAAAAATCCATGCCTTAGAGAGGATCTTTAAAATATCCACGCCTTTTGGAGGATCTTTAAAAAATCCATGCCTTAGAGAGGATCTTTAAAAAATCCACGCCTTTGTAGGATCTTTAAAAAATCCACGCCTTTGTAGGATCTTTAAAAAATCCACGCCTTTGTAGGATCTTTAAAAAATCCACGACTTCTGGAGGAATATTCATTAAAAAATCCACGCCTTTTGGAGGATTCTGGAGGCTCTTTAAAAATAATCTTTAAAAAACCCACACCTTCTAAAGGACCTTAAAAAATATGCTTTAACAAAACCCACGCCTTGTGTTGGACCTTAAGAAATAATCTTTAAAAAATCCACACCTTCTAAGGGACTTAAAAAAAACAATGCCTTATCTACGCCTTTATTAAAAAAAAAAATACACGCAATTTTTGTTTTGTCCTGTTTGAACTGGAGTATTTTCCTGTCACTTAAACTAATTATAGTCTATGGGCTCCCAGGAGTAACCTCATGATGACCCCCATAAAAGTATGTAAGCATAGAAAATATATGTTTATTATTTATGTATAAACGCCTACTATAAAAAAACCCACGCACTCCTCTCTAATACCTTGAATGAGTCTCCTTCCCCATTTTGACGACCCTTGTTATGTTTTGTCGCATTCTTTACATATTAATTAATTAGCTTAAGTAATCGTATTCTACTGCTGTTGTTGTTTACCTTCGTTTTTTTTTTTTTGTTTTGTTACTATTTTATTTAATTGTATTTGTTTTGTTAATAATCCTCGGGAGGACACCTTCCCACACACACATACACACCAACACTGACATCTACACACTATAAAACATATTTGCAATAAAGTGGTTCTAAGAGAGAAAGTAGATATTGGCCATGATGTGAGTGGACATAGATGGTGGGTTGAATTAGCAGAGGTGAAGTCAGGGCAGAGATGAGGTCAAAAGAAACCGGAATCGCAATTTCTTTAAAGGAAAGGATGGACATGAATATGTTTTCAAATTAAAAGAAATAATAAATAAATATAAAAATCCTTTTAATATCCCAGTTGTTCAAAAAATATCAAATGTCTGCTGATATATAGTTATATAACTAGTTACTTGGAGATCTAGTTACTTTATACCCCAAAAAGGGACACAAAATTGACTGTTGGATTTATTTGTCGATTGAAAAATTTGTCTAGGTATTTCATTCGAATTCAGTAGTTACTGGTAATACAAAGGGTAATGAATCGAGTATGAATACAAAACAGAACAATTGTTTTGTCATTCTGTTTAGACATTATAGAAATTTTCGGAATTTTAAAAGCAAAAATCGAATAGAAATGTGTTTTCAAATAAAATACAGATGATAAATCGGAGGTAAATTTTTTGTAACACAATATAGACCAATGTAATCCTTCTACGGGCTTCATTTCCAGATTTCAGAAGTCCCACAGATTGACAGATTCTTCAAATTAAATATATTCCTAATGGAGTATTGACATGCCTTCTGTGAACATTTAAGAGCGATACACGATGATGTGTCGCTCATAGAGGTCCTCAACGCATCACTAAATGCTCAAGGGGTATACAGCCGATTTTCTATAGGTAAGTTTTCTATAACAAAAAAAGCTTTATGTAGGACTTCTAACTTCAACTGTTTCTAAATCTAAATCTATTTCAGATAAATCTATTTAGCCAGGGAAACATATTTGAAAAGCACTCGGCCGTCAAAAGTATCGTGAACTAGGGACTTTGAGATGAATCAAAAAATATATATGTATACAATACTATGTTATGACAAATATTTTTGTAGAGAATAAATTGAAATTTTTCAAACTGTTATACATCTAATTTTCTATACATAAGTAACTAGTCAAATATACAACCATTTTTTACTACTGAAATGACTGTATACTGGTAATGCAGGCAGGGACAATTGACTTCCCCAATGACATACCCATGTTAAATTCACCAGTCTAGGGCATGAAGAGGTAACTAGTGGTAGTTACAGGTAATTAGTAAAATAACCAGTTCATAACCAGTTACTCGAACTACTGGGATGCCTCTGGCTTTTGTGTGTGTGTGTAGGAAATATTTGAATAATGCAATTTATATGTGTATGTATAAATTGGGGTGTGTATTCTTATATCTCCTGATTTTTTGTCTTTTTTTTCTTGAGCATGTACCTCGTTAGGTACAGGTATTGAAAATTTTCTATTGAAATTGAAAAACATATTTGGCTTGGCCATCGAAACACAATACTTGTCCGAATTTTGTCAAATAAAGCCAAATGGGTACGGGTTTCTGGCTCGAATAGAAGGCTGAGGATTTTTTTAAACGCTACAGATTTTCTATAAACCTGAAAGAATATTGAGATCTTTAATATAAAATAGATGGACTTATTTTAGTTTCCCAAATTTTTGATAAACACATGTTGGTCCTATCGGAGTGACAATCCTTGTATGGTGACAAATGAGAGCTTTTTCTTAAAATATTCAAAATTAAATTTATTTTATTTTTTATTTTCCACTATGCCCCCATGGCGTTTCTTTTTGTCAATACCACCACAAGGTGTTACAATTTCATTTGCCAAGCAACCATAAGGATATTTTCCATAACTGACACCTGTCAGGTTGGGCAATAACGCAATTGCTTTCACTGTTAAGTAAACCACATGTTGTGTATTTGTGTGTGTGTGTGGCTGAGTGAACACTGAAGAAGAAATATTACGTGCCCTTTCTATTCACAACAAAACCTGTCAGTCCTTGAAGTGTGACAGCAATATTGAAAGCAATGACAATTTAAAGGTGTAAAAAACGCGAAATGAATTTTATTTATTTGGTTAAAAAACATATTTTTAGGGTCCTACGGAAGCCGTGGATTTTTTTGGGTCTTACAGAAGTCATGGATTTTTTAAAAAATATTTCATAAAGATTATTTTTTAAGGTCCTACACAAGGCGTGGATTTTTTAAAGAATATTTTTTAAGGTCCTACACAAGGCGTGGATTTTTTAAAGAATATTTTTTAAGGTCCTACACAAGGCGTGGATTTCTTAAAGATTACTTT
>NW_026887149.1:0-11543 GCF_032173495.1 Musca vetustissima | reverse complement strand
ATTTGTGCTTTGAAGTGGTTATTTCAGCAAATATTTGTTTGTTATTTTATTTATTTATTTGCTGTTGTTGTTGCTGTGTGTTTTTCGAATTGTTTCAAATTCATTCATTTTCGCCCCAAAATAGTTTTGAATTTTGTTTTTGTTTTTGTTGTTTTGTTTTTTTATTTCATACTTATCAACACTTTCCCAAATGAATAAATGAATGAATTTATTAAACTATCAACAAATACAAGAGCTGGGAAACTATGCCACACAAATAGCCCCTATGTGTATGTGTGTGTGGTAAAAAACTATGCCACATATATTTTTTTGGGGGGAAAACATATATTTGGTAAAAATAGTTTTCAAAAGCAGGGAAATTAGAATCAAATAGGAAAGAAATTGAGATATAAAGGGGCAGGGGGTGGGGGAGAGGAGTGAGAGGAGGGAGAGAGGAGGACATAGAATAAAGTTGTATTATATTTTAATTTTTTCTGGTTTAGTTTTGTATTTAGGGTGCATAGTTTTAGGAGTTCATAATGAAAACATGTGTTTTCACCACTAAATAAATAAAATATTAAAGCATAGTTTTTGGATCCATATTTCACAAAACTAAAGTTTCTACTGATTCAAGCAATAGATAAATAGGAAAACTCATTCTTCCTTTATCTCAGCTTATTTGACAATTTCCCTAAGTCATTATCAAAAATTTCCCTACCCTCACAAATTTTAGTTTTTTTTTCATCCATTTTGAAAATGTTGATGTGACACATGTCCCGACACTCTTCGCCCCGCATAAAATTTCCTTGTCTCTTTAATTTTTATCTCTTTGCCACAGACACCGTCAAGTGGCGTTGCATTGTTTTCCTTACGCGCCTTCCTTTCCGTTTTCTTTTTGCTTGTTTTTACCCGAATTCTGCATCCTTACTTCCGCTTATCTGTGGCCGGTGTCTCGTCATTCTCTTACAATTACAAGCGACGCTTGTAAAGTGCGAACGACAAGATATGCAACTCACATTCGTTGGCATTTAACAAGCTTGCAGGCAAAATCAAAAAGGAAGAAAGAGAGAAAAACAAACACACAAACAAACAGAAGATGAACAAGAAAAATGGTAGCCATGGATTTTGGGTGGTGTTGGAACAGGACTACAAGTAGTCATAAAGAAAGAAACAAAAACAAACAAAAGATAAATTGCGATTTTTCAACTAAACGAATCCAAATTTAAACGTGGATTTTTTTTGAAAATATTTTCTACGGGTCTATCCTTAGCCGTGGATTTTTTAAAAATATTTTTCCAGGCGTGGATTTTTTAAAAATATTTTTCCAGGCGTGGATTTTTTAAAAATATTATTGCAGGCGTAGATTTTTTAAAAATATTTTTCCAGGCGTGGATTTTTTAAAAATATTTTTCCAGGCGTGGATTTTTTAAAAATATTTTTCCAGGCGTGGATTTTTTAAAAATATTTTTCCAGGCGTGGATTTTTTAAAAATATTTTTCCAGGCGTGGATTTTTTAAAAATATTTTTCCAGGCGTGGATTTTTTAAAAATATTATTCCAGGCGTGGATTTTTTAAAAATATTTTTCCCGGCGTGGTCTTTTTTAAAAATATTTTCCAGGCGTGGATTTTTTAAAAATATTTTTCCAGGCGAGGATTTTTTAAAAATATTTTTCCAGGCGTAGATTTTTTAAAAATATTTTTTTAAGGCGTGGATTTTTTAAAAATATTTTTCCAGGCGAGGATTTTTTAAAAATATTTTTACAGGCGTAGATTTTTTAAAAATATTTTTTTAAGGCGTGGATTTTTTAAAAATATTTTTCCAGGCGAGGATTTTTTAAAAATATTTTTCCAGGCATAGATTTTTTAAAAATATTTTTTTAAGGCGTGGATTTTTTTAAAAATATTTTTCCAGGCGTGGATTTTTTAAAAATATTTTTTCCAAGCGTGGATTTTTTAAAAATATTTTTCTAGGCGTGGATTTTTTAAAAATATTTTTTTAAGGCGTGGATTTTTTAAAAATATTTTTCCAGGCGTGGATTTTTTTAAAAATATATTTTCAGGCGTGGATTTTTTAAAAATATTTTTCCAGGCTTGGATTTTTTTAAATTTTTTTCCAGGCTTGGATTTTTTAAAAATATATTTCCAGGCGTGGATTTTTTAAAAATATTTTTCCCGGCATGGATTTTTTAAAAATATTTTTCCAGGCGTGGATTTTTTAAAAATATTATTGCAGGCGTAGATTTTTTAAAAATATTTTTCCAGGCGTGGATTTTTTAAAAATATTTTTCCAGGCGTGGATTTTTTAAAAATATTTTTCCAGGCGTGGATTTTTTAAAAATATTTTTCCAGGCGTGGATTTTTTAAAAATATTTTTCCAGGCGTGGATTTTTTAAAAATATTTTTCCAGGCGTGGATTTTTTAAAAATATTATTCCAGGCGTGGATTTTTTAAAAATATTTTTCCCGGCGTGGTCTTTTTTAAAAATATTTTCCAGGCGTGGATTTTTTAAAAAATATTTTTACAGGCGTGGATTTTTTAAAAATATTTTTCCAGGCGTGGATTTTTTAAAAATATTTTTCCAGGCGAGGAATTTTTAAAAATATTTTTCCAGGCGTAGATTTTTTAAAAATATTTTTTTAAGGCGTGGATTTTTTAAAAATATTTTTCCAGGCGAGGATTTTTTAAAAATATTTTTCCAGGCGTAGATTTTTTAAAAATATTTTCTTAAGGCGTGGATTTTTTAAAAATATTTTTCCAGGCGAGGATTTTTTAAAAATATTTTTCCAGGCGTAGATTTTTTAAAAATATTTTTTTAAGGCGTGGATTTTTTTAAAAATATTTTTTTAAGGCGTGGATTTTTTTAAAAATATTTTTCCAGGCGTGCATTTTTTAAAAATATTTTTTCCAAGCGTGGATTTTTTAAAAATATTTTTCTAGGCGTGGATTTTTTAAAAATATTTTTTTAAGGCGTGGATTTTTTAAAAATATTTTTCCAGGCGTGGATTTTTTAAAAATATTTTTCCAGGCGTGGATTTTTTTAAAAATATATTTTCAGGCGTGGATTTTTTAAAAATATTTTTCCAGGCTTGGATTTTTTTAAAAATATATTTTCAGGCGTGGATTTTTCAAAAATATTTTTCCAGGCTTGGATTTTTTTAAATTTGTTTCCAGGCATGGATTTTTTAAAAATATATTTCCAGGCGTGGATTTTTTAAAAATATTTTTCCCGGCATGGATTTTTTAAAAATATTTTTCCAGGCGTGGATTTTTTAAAAATATTATTCCAGGCGTGGATTTTTTAAAAATATTTTTCCAGGCGTGGATTTTTTAAAAATATTTTTCCAGGCGTGGATTTTTTAAAAATATTTTTCCAGGCGTGGATTTTTTAAAAATATTTTTTTAAGGCGTGGATTTTTTAAAAATATTTTCCCAGGCGTGGATTTTTTAATAATATTTTTCCAGGCGTGGATTTTTTAATAATATTTTTCCAGGCGTGGATTTTTTAAAAATATTTTTCCAGACGTGGATTTTTTAAAAATATTTTTTTAATATTTTTCCAGGCGTGGATTTTTAAAAATATTTTTTTTAATATTTTTCCAGGCGTGGATTTTTTAAAAATATTTTTCCAGGCGTAGATTTTTTTAAAAATATTTTCCAGGCGCGGATTTTTTAAAAATATTTTCCAGGCGTGGATTTTTTAAAAATATTTTTCCAGGCGCGGATTTTTTAAAAATATTTTTCCAGGCGTGGATTTTTTAAAAATATTTTTCCAGGCGTGGATTTTTTAAAAATTTTTTTTCAGGCGCGGATTTTTTAAAAAATATTTTTCCAGGCGTGGATTTTTTAAAAATATTTTTCCAGGCGTGGATTTTTTAAAAATATTTTTCCAGGCGTGGATTTTTTAAAAATATTTTTCCAGGCGTGGATTTTTTAAAAATATTTTCCAGGCGTGGATTTTTTAAAAATATTTTCCAGGCGTGGATTTTTTAAAAATATTCTTCCAGGAGTGGATTTTTTAAAAATATTTTTCCAGGCATGGATTTTTTAAAAATATTTTTTTAAGGCGTGGATTTTTTAAAAATATTTTTCCAGGCATGGATTTTTTAAAAATATTTTTCCAGGCATGGATTTTTTAAAAATATTTTTCCAGGCGTGGATTTTTTAAAAATATTTTTCCAGGCATGGATTTTTTAAAAATATTTTTCCAGGCGTGGATTTTTTAAAAATATTTTTCAAGGCGTGGGTTTTTTAAAAATATTTTTCCAGGCGTGGATTTTTTAAAAATATTTTTCCAGGCGTGGATTTTTTAAAAATATTTTTTTAAGGCGTGGATTTTTTAAAAATATTTTCCAGGCGTGGGTTTTTTAAAAATATTTTTCCAGGCGTGGATTTTTTAAATTATTTTTATAGGGTCTACCTATGGGAGTGGATTTTTATACCCTACATAACTATGTTGTCAGGGTATTATAGCTTTGTGCAGCCCCAACAGTTTGTAACGCCGCGAAATATTGGTCCTGTACCCACCTTTAAGTCATATCTCGACTAGCTGAATCGATCTAGACATGTGTGTCCGTCCGTCCGTCTGTCTGTCCATTATAATTTGTAAACAATATACAGGCCACAGTTATGGACCAATCAAGAAATTTTGCATGTAGGATGGGTTCTGGCCAATGAAGACTCTTATTGTTTTTGGTAAAGATCGGTTAATATTAATGGACCAAAAACTTTATTTTTGTCTGATTTTCTGGTCGCTCTAGAGGCCGCAATTATGGCCCAATGATCGTGAATTTGGGAATTTGGAGAAGGGGATCGGACCAAACAATAAGCATGCCTTTTTGATAAAGATCAGTCAATATTTAGCGGGTCAAATGGACCCTGACTTTTGTGTGAAAAATTACAAAAATTGTATTTTATGGGGAATATATTTGCCCCTGAAGGACATAGACCCGAGAAGTTGACAGTATATCCAAGAGGAGTGGTTGACCTTTAAATTGATACCAATCAATTATCGTATGTACTCGGATGTGGGAGTTGCACTTATATATTTACAGGTACTTACGTATTCAGATATCATTTAGTAATCCATTACCACTCTAGAGGGCGGATATATAGGGCTGATCGCTTTGAAATGTTCCATGAGGTTCCAGTTATGGTCAAGGCCAACGCCTATAATTTTCGGTGATGATCAGATAATAATTTTGGGATAAAGTGGGCCGAAAACTCGATTTTTGTGTTTTTTTTTCGAGTCGATATATAGGTCACAATTATAAGACGAACATCACAACACAACCTACGGGGAATGGTATATGGACATGTATCGAGTATTAAAACTATTCGGAAAATATGTCAGTGTAAGGAAGAGCTGTTGATCTCTAATCGGACAAGAGGGTGTAAATATTACGAAATATTGCCTAGGCTCGGAATAAACATCCGCGGCCCCGTCCGACTATCTTGCTCCGCTCACTGTTTTAAAAATATTTTCTTATTTATATCTTGTCTTTATTGAAATATTCTTTTAGACCAATAACTACCAATCCTTGCCCTTTTCTTAGTGTGCGGATTGAATAAAAAGGGGCTAATATAACATTTGTACTAATTAGTACATTTTTTATCATTTATATCCGTCCAAGTGGTTGTCTGTAAAAATTGAATTTAGATTCCACCCCGCAATTATTTGTTTTGGACATGAAAAGCCTTTCAGAATTACCAAGCATGAAACCCCCATTAGGCAGCTTTCACTATACAGCGAGGAGGAAGAAAAAAGGACATGCCATAATTCAATATTATGTGAGAAGTGAAAGAAAAGTCAAGCAAAAAAAAAAAAAAAAAAAAAAAAAAAAAAACAACCACCAAGAAAATAGGAACAACAACAACAAAATATGACAAAAACACTTGGCCATTGGATATGGATGCGGAAGACCCCATTGACTTACCCCTTTTTCCGTAGCTGTCTTTATAATAAGGGATAGAATATAATAGCCGGAAAATCTATATAATATCATTAACGCCTAGACGATACTGGGCAGGACAAAAAAAAAATTGTTTTTCCTTAGAAAAAATATTTTTTTTTCATTTTTTCCACTTTCATTCTTGAAGTGTTAACTAAGCAGAAAAATGCTGTTGGGAATCTAATATATTTCCCCTCCTCTCCTCTTTCTTCCACTGTAATTCAAGTACTTGATATGATGTTATTATAAGGACCAATGCACGTATTTGGAAAATGTGGAAAAAAAGTGATGAAGATTTTTCTAAATGAAATGGAAAGGGTTAATGGACGTTTCGTTAATAATATGACAGGGCTAAGAAAATAACAATGACAGCTGTGTTATTTCAAGAAGTCATAGAGATTTGAAAAAAGTAAATAAAACTAATCAACTTGGAAATTGACAAAGTGCCCAGTTAGGGTTCAATGATTTTATGGAGGAAATATTGAGGTGAAGAGGGGTGGAAAATTTAAGATTTTGATCATCAATCAATCGATTGGGAGATTTTGGGGAGTGGGGGTTTTATGAAAATATATTTAATGGACTATTTACAGACGTAGACTTTTTAAAAAAATGTTTTCTTAGAATTTCTATGGGAGTGGATTTTTATAACCTACACAACTATGTTGTCAGGGTATTATAGCTTTGTGCAGCTCCTAGAGTTTGTAACACCCCGAAAGATTGGTCCTAGACCCGCCAGTAAATACCACGACTAGCTCAGTTGATCTAGACATATGTGTCCGTCCGTCTGACCATTATAATTTGTAAACACGATACAGGCCACAGTTATGGGCCAATCTTCACGAAATTTTGCATGTAGGATGGGTTCTGGCTCATGAAGACCCCTATTGTTTTTTGTAAAGATCGGTTAATATTTAGGAGACCCACCAGTAAATACCACGACCAGCTGAGTCGATCTAGACATGTGTGTCCGTCCGTCTGTCCATTATAATTTGAAAACACGATACAGGCCACAGTTATGGACCAATCTTCACAAAATTTTGCATGTAGGATGGGGTTTAGTCAATGAAGCCCCCCCATTGTTTTTGGTAAAGATCGGTTAATATTTAGGGGATTAAATTGACCAAATACTAATTTTTTGTCGGTTTTCTGGTCGCTCCAGAGGCCGCAATTATGGCTCGAACATCGTGAAATTTTATATGGAGAGGACATCGTGTCAAAGAATAAGCATGTATGTTTTGATAAAGATCGGTCAATATTTAGCGGGTCAAATGGATCCCGACTTTTGTGTGAAAAATTACAAAATTTTTATTCTATGGGGTATATATTAACTCCCGAGGGATATGGACCCGAGAAGTTGATAGTATATCCAAGAGGAGTGGTTGGCCTTTAAATTGATACCAATAATACTGTCGTATGTTCTCATATGTGGGAGTTACACTTAAATATTTACTAGTGCTTACTCACTCAGATGTTATTTAGTAACCCATCACCACACGAGAGGGCGGAAATATAACTCTGACTGCTTTGAAATTTTCCATGAGGATCCAGGTATGGTCAAGGACAACGCCTATAATTTTCGGTGATGATCAGATAATAATTTTTGGGATGAACTGGACCGAAAAAAAATTTTTTTGTGTTTTTTTTTTCGTGTCGATCTATAGGCCACAATTATAAGCCGAACATCACAACACAACTTACGGAAAAGGGAGAATGAACATGTAGTTAGAAGGACTGTACTGAATATTAATAATATTCGGAAAATATGTCAGTATAAAGAAGAGGTGCTGTTGGCCTCTTATCGGGAAAGAGGGTGCAACTATCTCAAAATTTTGCCCAGACTCGGAATAAAACTTCGCAGAAAGTAAGAGTTCCGTGGTAGTTGTGTAGGGTATCGTATGGTCGGCCCCGTCCGCTCACTGGTTAAAAATATGTTTTCTTAGAATTTCTATGGGAGTGGATTTTTTAAAAATATTTTTTTTAACGATCCAAAGCCGTGGATTTTTAACATTTTCAAAGACTATCTTGGAATATTTTTACGAAGACCATTCATAGGCTTGAGTTTTTTAAAAATATTTTTCAGGAGACCCCTTGGGGTGAGTGGATATTTTTGAAAACAATTTTAAGAATCATGATCATCATATCCTCCTGTTTCTAATATGTTATCAGCTATTCTCATTGACATTCTTATTACAAGCTTTTATTTGATTTTCCATCAGTACCCTAGTGCGTATGACAAATAAAATTACTTTGGTACACGGTGGCGTATGCTTGGTCATTACCACGACATAAAGTATACGTCTTAAGAATTTTCATTTGATTTAATAAAAAAAAAAAATAGATTACCTCCAATAGTTCCCTATCATCATAGTTTTTTGGGGACAGTTTTCACGTTCAATACTCATCAATGTAATTCGTATAAAAAAAACATACAAAACCAAATGACAAAAAAGGCCATTAGAGCCTACCAAATTCTTTTTTTGCTAGCATCTGCAGTTATTGATAACACATGTTGTATTGGCAAAACACGAAACATTGAAGTTTTCTTAAGAAAAAAATAAAAACAATTTCGATCTCTTAGCCATAAAGGAACCAATGAAACGCATTTCAAGAAAAAAATCACGTTCCTTTATATTTAGAACTCATCAAGTCGGAAACAATTGTTGTCTTAGAAATGTATGTCTTCAATTTGCCTTTATACCCAATCCTCCTTTCACTCCCATTCCCCCTCCACCATTAACAATTACATGTGTTTCCCATGGCCCATTGTCACACATTGTTACGACATCGTTACACATTTGTTTATGTTTTGCCAATATTTTTTTATGTTCCGCATTGCTCTGCCTAATTTTTTGGGATAATTCGTGTTTCCTATTTTTTTTCGTGTGCGCCAAATCCTTGGCAATTTTTTTTTGACAATCATTGTTGTAAAGATTTTTTTTTGAGAAAAAAAAATAACAATTTGTTTTGTTTGCCTCCACTTTCATTGCCATATGTTGTCAATATAATGTTTATGGCTTATATTTTTTTATGATGCTTCCTTTTTTCGGCCCAAAATGGTCGAATAGTTTAGAATGGTCATAAAATGCAGCATACGAGATGACGGTTCCATAAACATTTTGTTACAAACAATCTGTAAACAGGTTTCGAAAATGTGTTTCTGAAGAAGAACAACTAACACAAGAAAAAATGGGGCATACATTCAGGGGCTTAATGTTGCTAGGGAGCTTGAGGGAATTTCTTCAAAAATCTACTCTTATAAATATATAAAAGTTCGTCTTTGGAATATATTTTTAAAATATCCTAGTCTGTGGAAGGATTTGGATAGTGCCCCGTCTGGAGATAGCCCCTGGAAACTAATTAAAAAAAACGATTCTTGGTAGTTAAACCAATATTTTTAAACAAGTGAGCGGAGCAGTATAGTCGGAGCCTGGGGAATATTTCGTGATAATTACAACTTCTTACCCGATTAGAGGTCATACGACAGTGTAATTGGTATTAATTTAAAGGTCCTCTTGGATTTACTATGAACTCTAGGGTCTATGTCCTTCAGGACTAAATATATACGCCATAGAATACAATATTTGTAATTTTTCACACAAAACTCAGGGTCCATTTGGGCCGCTAAATATTGGCCGATCTTTATGCTTATTCTTTGGCCCGATCCCCTTCTCCATGTAAAAATTCGCGATGTTCGGGCAATAATTGCGGCCGCTGGAGCAACCAGAAAAACCTAAAAAAATTAAGTATTTTGTCCATTTCATCCCCTAAATATTAACCGATCTTTACCAAAAGCAATAGGGCCGAACACTTCATACATAAAAAATTTCGTGAAGATTGGTCCATAACTGTGGCCTGTATCGTGTTTACAAATTATAATGGAGAGACAGACGGACGGACACACATGTCTAGATCGATTCAGCAAGTCGAGATATGACGATCGGTATGCTTGAAGGTGGGTCTAGGACCAATATTTCGTGGCGTTGCAGACTCTTTGGGATGCACAAGGCTAGAATACCCTGACAACTAGAGTTGGGCAATCTAGTTCACGTAGCGGATCTATCTTTCTCGTTCTTTTTTTTTTTTGTAAGGAACTAGTTCCTTAATGTAGTTCCTTTGCTCCATATAGTTCCTTTACTCCACACAGTTCCTTTGATACAAATAGTTCCTTAGCTCCGTATAATTTCTTTGCTCCAAATAGTTCCTTTGCTCCAAGTAGTTCCTTTGCTCTTTATAGTTCCTTTGCTTTTTATAGTTCTTTTGCTCCAAATATAGTTCCTTTGCTCTTTATAGTTCCTTTTAGTTCAAAAAAGAACGAGATCAGAAAAAAGACCGAGATCGGAAAAAAGAACGAGATCAGAAAAAGAACTAGAATAAAGAACGATACCAAAAAGGAACGCGATCAAAAAAGGAACTAGATCAGAAAACTATATTAATTAAAGAGTTGGAACTAGTTCCCATCGTTCCTTTCTCGGAATAGTTCCCATGAACTAGTTCGTTCCGGAACCACCCAATTCTACTGACAACATAGTTGTGTAGTGTATAAAAACCAAATCTTGTGGAGTCTTGAAAAAAGATTATTTAATATTTACTTTTTGAAAAAAAAAATTATTTTAAAAATTCACTTTTCAAAAATTCACTATACCATCAAAATATTTTTAAAAAATGAACCCTCCTAATAGTCTCGAAAAGAAATATTTTCCAAAAAATCCAGACTTCCTGGAAAAAATCCATTTTTTTTTACTCCTAAAAATGTTTAGAAAATACACTTTTTCAGATGAATATTTTGTTTTGTAATTTGCCTCGTTTATATTTACTAAAACATTTCCATTTGCATACTTTCGGGCTGTTTTATTCAATTTGTCCATAGCATATTTTCTATTTTCTCTTCTGCCTATTAAATCCATAAAAAAATATTGCATACTGTTAGGCAAATGTGTTTTCCTGATTTTTTTTTTTCCAAAAAAAAAAAAAACAAAATGTATTTATTCAATTACATTTTTGTTCTGCCACAAGACACAATAACAAATATTTGACATTATTCAAGCTTTATGGTCTAACACCAATTTGCCAAAACAGGCAACAACAACAACGACAACAGCATCGACAAAAAAATAGTTTTACCAATTAGCAAACATATTCTTTGTCATATGGAAATCTCAAATTTGTCTCTCTCTTTGACTTCGACTGGGTTTTTGTTGATTGTGGTCTTCTACGTAAATGAAAGGTTGACATGAACTCAAATAAACTTCATTAACATGTTTTTCTCTCTCTCTCTCTCTGGTCAGAATAGAATTTTTATGATTTCTCAAGAATTTCCATATTTTTTTTTGTTGTATTTTGTTATCCAATGTTTGACTTGGCATTGATATACCAAAGAAATGATATCCTTTCAAGCAACAACAAAAAAAATATGGAAACAAAATACACGATAGGACACTTAACATTAAGCCATGACATTTTATAACTTTGGTCATGATTTGTTGTAAAAAGATTTATAGTTGTGTGTTGCCATATGGGGTGTGTATTGGATTGGGGGTGGGGTCGATTTTTCGCCTTGTTTGCCATAGTTTTATATGATGATGATACTGATGCTGCTATGATATACAGACATGCTGG